>NC_139635.1:6514673-6539673 GCF_964638095.1 Poromitra crassiceps | reverse complement strand
CACATGTCCTCTTACTCCCTGATGAAGGCTCCTGTGTGAGCAGAAACATGTTGGTGTTTTTTAATCTATAGCCATGTTTAAAATAAAGGCTTTTTAAAATTTTCTACTCCAACGACCAGTGTTGCTGTGGGATTTTTTAAGGTTTGCTCTCTTCCACTCTCCACAAAGGTTTTTTTTGCGGGAGACAAACTTTATTTTTCTATCAACTACTTTAAGTTAACCCATCCACGTGCACCTGGCTCTCATATTTTTAAGTCCATGCAGCGCTCTTCTCTTCATCTAATAGAATGTGTGTGTGTGTGTGTGTGTGTGTGTGTGTGTGTGTGTGTGTGAGTGAGAGAGAGAGAGAATGTGTGTGTGTGTGTGTGTGTGTGTGTGTGTGTGTGTGTGTGTGTGTGTGTGTGTGTGTGTGTGTGTGAGAGAGAGAATGTGTGTGTGTGTGTGTGTGTGTGTGTGTGTGTGTGTGTGTGTGTGCGCGTGTGTGCGTGTGTGTGTGTGTGTGTGTGTGTGTGTGTGTGTGTGTGTGTTTTGCACATATTTAAAAACCAGAAACAGACAAAATGAAAACAACTAAATAATAAGTGGGTAGAGACAGGAACCCCTGGGCTCATACTAATCAAAACCAATATTAATATGAATCCATACAATGAGATTGAGAGGGCACTGGCCTATAAAGCTTCCATCACTGGTCTTTCTCTGTGGAGTGAGATGGAAACATGATAGCATGGCGTTGTAGCGTCAAAGTAAGAACACGCTGCACTTATCCTATACAGGTCTAGTTTTCAATCACCCCAACCAAATAGAGTTCCCGCGGGAACAGCTTTTTTATATACCAACCCGGAGGTTAGCATCACCTGGTTCCTCATCTCAAAGTCAATGGGATGTTTGTCTGGGGATTTGGTTAAATGCCTGAAATAAGTTCTGTGATTAACACAAGTTTGTGAAACTGCAAACGTTGTGTTCAGCAAGATGATCTTCACAAATGAACACAATGTTTGTTATGATTTTGGAAGTGTAAGGGTTGATTTTGGAAGTGTAAGGGTTGATTTTGGAAGTGTAAGGGTTGATTTTGGAAGTGTAAGGATTGATTTTGGAAGTGTAAGGGTTGATTTTGGAAGTGTAAGGGTTGATTTTGGAAGTGTAAGGGTTGATTTTGGAAGTGTAAGGGTTGATTTTGGAAGTGTAAGGGTTGATTTTGGAAGTGTAAGGGTTGATTTTGGAAGTGTAAGGGTTGATTTTGGAAGTGTAAGTGTTGATTTTGGAAGTGTAAGGAATGATTTTGGAAGTGTAAGGAATGATTTTGGAAGTGTAAGGTTTGCCAAAAAAATGCTTCAAAAATCCTAAAAGTAGTGTTCATTAGTGAAGATTATCTTGTAGAGCACAAAGGTCGCAGTATCGTAAACTTTTGTTCACCACAGACCTTATGTCAGGCATCGAACCAAAATCCCAGTGACTTCCAGACGAGGGAACCAGGCAGTGCTAACTTCCGCGTTTTCCTGTGGTACTCTACTGTACTATTACTACAGTAATAATTATACTGTACTATACTAATTATACTAAGCAGCTTTGACTTAAAGTTTGAGCATGTCAGGGTTAAATCATTCTCTTCACATCAGGATCTGGATTATGGCAGAAGGGATTGTTATTCCGCATGCTGGTATGGTTGAATTATATGCCAATTATGTGATGCATCTATGCAACAGGAATGCCCATATATGTGAATGTTGTGTTATGCTGCTTCACCAGCATGTGTGTTAGACGCTGACAAAATGTCGTGCCACACTATGAGATAGATAGCTGTGATGAGTCATGCCATGCCAGCCACCATAACACAGCTTATGTCATACACGTACCATGCTATGCTACTACAACAGACATGCTAACATTATGTTTAGCTAACGTAACAGCTACAGTATGATGCATTGACCTTATGTCATGCACGTACCATGCTAGGCTACTACAACAGAGATGCTAACATTATGTTTAGCTAACGTAACAGCTATGATGCATTGACCTTATGTCATGCACGTACCATGCTATGCTACTACAACAGACATGCTAACATTATGTTTAGCTAACGTAACAGCTATGATGCATTGACCTTATATCATGCACGTACCATGCTATGCTACTACAACAGACATGCTAACATTATGTTTAGCTAACGTAACAACTTTAATGCATTGACCTTATGTCATGCACGTACCATGCTATGGTACTACAACAGACATGCTAACATTATGTTTAGCTAACGTAACAGCTATGATGCATTGACCTTATGTCATGCACGTACCATGCTATGCTACTACAACAGACATGCTAACATTATGTTTAGCTAAGGTAACAGCTATGATGCATTGACCTTATGCTATGCTAACAAGAGCTTGACCGATATGGGTTTTTCAATGGCCGATGTCGTTATTTAGACAGCAGGGTGGCCGATGGCCGATATATAATACAGCTTATTTTATTTGTGTGCATTTGATCAAATCAATGATTTAAATATAATAATGAATGAGAGTATTTGGGTCAAAAAACAAGTAGCCTATAATTCCATGATCCATTCATGCACATTGAGAATCTAATATAACAAATACATCTATTATAAGATGGTTATCTTAGGCAGTAACATGCTTTAGATTTATTTTATTTTATGAATTAAATTGAAAAATACATTGGGTTATGCAGTAGATTTCAGAAGTGACTGGACAGGCTATTTAAGGGAGAGCACGTATGTCAGATACCTCATTTAACTATTATTCTATTAACTGAGACGATTCGTCTCCCAAACTCTCTCAATATTATTATAAAAGAGTGTGGGCCTGACATTTGGTTGGATAGCATGTAGTAATCGTGAACATCGAGGATACATTGTCACGCTACATGTTTTTACCCTGTCTCCCTCTAATGCTAACATACTAGCTACAATGTATCATGCCCTGCCCTGACCATGCCGTTATGCTGACATGACAATGATGTGGTCCGTGTGGTCCCCAGGGGTCCGTGGCACTTTGCCAGGGGGTCCGCGAAAAGTTCTCAGGAAAATAAAAATAAAAACTTTTTTGTTGTTGCAAAAGCTTCATAGTTCAATGAAAATATGTTATGCTTTAAATCTAAAATGGTTCATGGATTACATTCTAATCTAACAAAGCTATCAATGTAAAAGTCAAGCACGTTACTGTGGAAACAATTAAGCTTAGCCCAAAATCACAAATCAGAATGAGGGGTCCCCGGCATATTTTCTATCTTGTAAGGGGTCCTTGGCTGAAAAACATTTGAGAACCTCTGTCATAGACTGACCATTTCCTGTGACACTATGCTAATATAGGCCTGTCATCTAGTGACAAAATCATGTTGGACAATGCTAATATTGATACTTTGTCAGGCACAAACAATCAACAGCGCGGGAAGTGGGGAGCTGCCGGGGCTGCAGCCCCCTCTGGTGGTGGCCTCAGCCCCTGCACCTAACTGACGCAGCCCCGGTGGGTCGGTGATCATGCCGTTCATGTTCTATGGTGCTGAGATGAGTGTGTGGTTTAATTACAGTGCTTCGGTCGCTTGTTCCTATTCTGTCGAACTGAAGTGGTGTGTGAAGTGTGTGTGTGTGTGTGTGTGTGTGTGTGTGTGTGTGTGTGTAGGTCGCTGTTAAATCTCCTATGGTGCGTTTGCGTCACTACAGCTTTATCGCTTTATCGGGGGATGGGTTGGGTGACGGGCATGCGCATGCATGGGCACCCACTGGCACAGACATAAATCGGCGCCCCTGATTCCATTCAAGTTTTAAGACAATGTGCAATACAAGTGCCAACTTCACGCAGCATGCTCGCACAAGGCCGCGCCGCACAGCGCACTTTGCGCGTGCACGCACGCACCTTGCACGTGCACGCGCAAAGTGCTTGGCGCGCTTTGTCCGGGTATATGCGTCAGTCCGGGTATATGCGTCAGCCCCCCTTGTGGGAGATAGGTTCCCGCGCAGCTGCAAACAATGCATGTTGTGCTAAATGCTGTGTCATAGCCATAGCTGCATCATTAAGCTAAGCTAATAAGACAAACAGCTGTGTGAGCAGAGAGGAAACGTGTGATAGATAGTATCTTGCAGGGCGTTGCTGCAGCGTTACTGCTGATGGCTTTTCGATGTAGCCTTCATTTCCCAGAAGCCTGTGTGACTAATGGCCTCAACAATGCAGCAGAATGTTGCCGTTATGGCTCCATTATGGAACTATCAGGCCAGGCATGTCAAGACGGATGCCTTTGATCAACTCTCTATTGTAGAAGCCAGGTGCAGGGAAGTGGATTTGCGTCTTAAAGTGTGCGTTAAGTGTCTGTGTGTGTGTGTGTGTCTGTGTGTGTGTGTGTCTGTACAGTATGTGAGAGAGAGAGAGGGAGAGAGAGAAAGGGTGGAGAGGGGAGGAGGAGGGGAGTGAAATAGAGAGAGTAGCAGAAGAGGGGAGGAGAAAGGGACAATATGAGAAACAGCACCACTGCCGACGGTGCAGTGGTGTGGTCATTCAGCCTTATGGCACTTTAGGCAATGTTTTGTGGTAGGCTACCTCAACAACATGAGTATAATTGTGTTCAACTTGGAAAATGGCACTACCCCTAACTGTAACCCTATCTAACCCACATCGCCCCAGCCACTCTCCCTACCCACCGCTCGAACCCCGTCTCTCTACGACCTGCCTATGCCTAGTTACAGCCCCTTCTACCTAAGGCCTGCCCCCTTTTCTGAACACGCCTCCGTGCCACCAACCACATGTCCCTATAGCCACCCCCCCACCACACTTTCAAAACTCCAATTCTCTGGGACCTACCTATCCCTATAGCCCCGTCCCCTTCTCTACACATCCATGAGTGAGTGACTGAGTAACTGTACTGACTTTGACATCTTCTGCCCCCGGCCTGGCCTGCTGCCAGCGCAGTGGGAAAAACAGAGAGAGAGAGAGAGAGACTGACTAGTCTCTTAGAACAGACGAGTTGGCTTCCGCAATTTTCAAATGCTTCCGCCATACCGTCTGTACTTCGTGGGGGAGAATCATGCACCAACCGGAATAGGAAGTAGAAAGGCGGGTTTTCCGCTCATTAGTCCAATCAGAATCGCAGAAAGGCGGGTCTTCCGCTCATTAGTCCAATCAGAATCCAATATGCCGCATTTTTCGTGGACACACGTGTCGTGATTGGTCGGATTCCGTCGAACTTCGGAACTTCTTTCCTGTCTGAAGGTTTTTTTCCCAACTTCCTTGTGCATGTTCTGGGGGTGTAACGTACAGACTGTGTATAGCTGCATTCACCGGATGTAGATGAGACAGTCTGTTTTAAGAGACTAGAGACTGACAGGAGAGAGGGAAGTAAAGTGAGTGGGAGAGAGAGAGAGAATGAGAGAGAGACACAGAGACTCCACAGTGTTCGTGTCTACAGAGCATTGGTGAAGCAATGTGTTGCTTAAATGCCTCTCAGCCTATTTGTGCAGCCACCCAAAGCATCCCATTTGCCTATGCTGCCTTCTCCCTATAACGACCCAAGCTGGTGATGTCATGCAGCAATTACCTCAATCAGCCAATGGGGTTTCCCGGCTGTCACAGGCTGCCTTTTGATTGGATGCTAAAGGGGGCAGTCAAAGTCAACAGGTTAGAGTGTCTCTGGATTCAGGTCCACTACACTGACACCAACTCAGGTCATGTGATCAGAGAGATGACCGCCTCATAACACACTCTAAACATGGAGGGCTGAAAGGGTTAAATGCAACATGGCTGATGGGTCGCAAGCGTAATGCTTTTCATACAACGGTTATTTTTTAAATGCATCAAGTAGCCATTAGCTTCGACATGGTGGTTCGTTAACATGCCGTTTACTGAGCAACATGTCCAAATTTAATTATTCTGTAATAGATCAGGAACAAATGGAATATCTTATTCACTCTGTGGAACGCTTTAAATGGCCGCACTTTTTCTCTTGCCAGACCAGATTTGATCCTTGGCGCACAATGGCTCAGACCCCCTATAGTGAAAAGCTGTGAGCAACAGTGTTTGTAGTTGAGTCTATAGTGAAAACCTGTGAGCAACAAACAGTATGTGTAGTTGAGTTGAGCCGGACTCGAGTCCTGGACTCCTTTTCAGGACTTGTGACTCAACTTGGACTTGAGCCAAGTTGGAGACTCAGACTTGTTAATTGATAAAGGCTTTATTTAATTATTATTATTATTATGTGTTGTTGCTGTAATAGGCCCTAATAATGTGGCATAAGAGATTGATAGTTATATTAATACAGTGACATGATTCAATTCTGGACTTGGACTCAGGCATGGGGACTGGACTCTGACTGTTCTTTGGTGACTCGCACCTGAACGACCAGGACTGGAGATATTGTGACTTGATGACTGGAGATATAGTGACTTGATGACTGGAGATATAGTGACTTGATGAGGAGATATAGTGACTTGATGACTGGAGATATAGTGACTTGATGACTGGAGATATAGTGACTTGATGACTGGAGATATAGTGACTTGATGAGGAGATATAGTGACTTGATGACTGGAGATATAGTGACTTGATGACTGGAGATATAGTGACTTGATGACTGGAGATATAGTGACTTGATGACTGGAGATATAGTGACTTGATGACTGGAGATATAGTGACTTGATGACTGGAGATATAGTGACTTGATGACTGGAGATATAGTGACTTGATGACTGGAGATATAGTGACTTGATGACAACACTGCCAAGAAATACTTCATGCTGCTGATTTTCCTCTCACTTGAGTTTTTGTTGCTGTTAATTGCACTTTTCTTAATTGTTCAACGTGCTGTAAAATAACAGGAACCAAACCATCGGAGTAACACAATAATCATCTATAATGAAGGCAGGACTTGGAATCCACCCACCCGTCTAGTGCATCACCGCCTCCTAAAAGATCTCTCTTCCTCCATGGCTCCTACTCAAAACCTACCTGTGACTCACTCTCCATGGCTCCTACTCAAAACCTACCTGTGACTCACTCTGCATGGCTCCTACTCAAAACCTACCTGTGACTCACTCTCCATGGCTCCTACTCAAAACCTACCTGTGACTCACTCTCCATGGCTCCTACTCAAAACCTACCTGTGACTCACTCTCCATGGCTCCTACTCAAAACCTACCTGTGACTCACTCTCCATGGCTCCTACTCAAAACCTACCTGTGACTCACTCTCCATGGCTCCTACTCAAAACCTACCTGTGACTCACTCTGCATGGCACCTACTCAACACCTACCTGTGACTCACTCTCCATGGCTCCTACTCAAAACCTACCTGTGACTCACTCTCCATACTGGCTGAGTGCACGTTGTGATTGAACGTCAAATGTATGCAAACTGACACAGATATCGTGGACTGTCTCTAGATATTGAGTGATATGTATATGGGTTGGTGCGTCATTGCATAATGACACTATTGAACTTGTCATGATGTGCAGTATGTCTCCACTGCCACCCAAACAAAACCCTGCTAATTTAATTCACTTCGTCGTCAAATAAAATCGTTCAGAGTCTGAAACTTTCACTCCCTCTCAATCTCCCTTCCTCCCTCCATCTATGTGAAAGGTGCCTACTGCTTGAAAATGGATGCTACTGCACTAAAAGCTGCTATGCTGCCTGTCTGCGCGCACACACACGCACACACACGCACACACACACACACACACACACACAAACATGCGCACACACACACACACACACACACACACACACACACACGCACACACACGCACACAGCGCTGCAGTGTCTGTGTTGTTGCTGGTGGCGGCGGCGAGATGTTTAAAATGAGGCGCAGCAGATAACATCTGAAATGCATGGAAGCCATTACTGCAGTTGATGTGCCGGGAAACAGAGAGGAGAGGAGAGAAGCATTTGGAGTTTGGGAAATAGGAAAGGAGGGAGGGAGAGAGATGGAGAGAGAGTGTGGAGAGAGAGCAACGGGAGAGAGAGAGAGAGAGAGAGAGAGAGAGAGTGGAGAGAGAGCAAGGAGAGAGAGAGAGAGTGTGGGGAGAGAGAGAGTGTGGGGGGAGAGAGAGAGAGAGTGGAGAGAGAGCAACGGGAGAGAGAGAGAGGTGCATTTCCTCAATCCATCTCTCTCTTATCCCTGTGGCTGCATTGATTTATATTGAAGTAAACATTCAAAAGAGAAGTAAGATGAAAAACCACACCTTCCCATAGCCCTTTAAAAGCCTTAGCTCTTTAAAAGTCTTAGCTCTTTAAAAGCCTTAGCTCTTTAAAAGTCTTAGCTCTTTAAAAGTCTTAGCTCTTTAAAAGCCTTAGCCCTTTAAAAGTCTTAGCCCTTTAAACATCTTAGCCCTTTAAAAGCCTTAGCCCTTTAAAAGCCTTAGCCCTTTAAAAGTCTTAGCCCTTTAAACATCTTAGCCCTTTAAAAGTCTTAGCCCTTTAAAAGCCTTAGCTCTTTAAAAGCCTTAGCTCTTTAAAAGCCTTAGCTCTTTAAAAGTCTTAGCTCTTTAAAAGTCTTAGCTCTTTAAAAGCCTTAGCCCTTTAAAAGTCTTAGCCCTTTAAACATCTTAGCCCTTTAAAAGCCTTAGCCCTTTAAAAGTCTTAGCTCTTTAAAAGCCTTAGCTCTTTAAAAGCCTTAGCCCTTTAAAAGTCTTAGCTCTTTAAAAGTCTTAGCTCTTTAAAAGCCTTAGCCCTTTAAAAGTCTTAGCTCTTTAAAAGCCTTAGCCCTTTAAAAGTCTTAGCCCTTTAAACATCTTAGCCCTTTAAAAGCCTTAGCGCTTTAAAAGCCTTAGCCCTTTAAAAGTCTTAGCTCTTTAAAAGCCTTAGCTCTTTAAAAGCCTTAGCCCTTTAAAAGTCTTAGCTCTTTAAAAGTCTTAGCTCTTTAAAAGCCTTAGCCCTTTAAAAGTCTTAGCTCTTTAAAAGCCTTTTAAAAGCCTTAGCCCTTTAAAAGTCTTAGCTCTTTAAAAGCCTTAGCCCTTTAAAAGTCTTAGCCCTTTAAAAGTCTTAGCTCTTTAAAAGCCTTAGCTCTTTAAAAGCCTTAGCCCTTTAAAAGCCTTAGCCCTTTAAAAGCCTTAGCCCTTTAAAAGTCTTAGCCCTTTAAAAGTCTTAGCTCTTTAAAAGTCTTAGCTCTTTAAAAGCCTTAGCCCTTTAAAAGTCTTAGCTCTTTAAAAGCCTTAGCTCTTTAAAAGTCTTAGCTCTTTAAAAGTCTTAGCTCTTTAAAAGCCTTAGCCCTTTAAAAGCCTTAGCTCTTTAAAAGTCTTAGCCCTTTAAACATCTTAGCCCTTTAAAAGCCTTAGCCCTTTAAAAGCCTTAGCCCTTTAAAAGCCTTAGCTCTTTAAAAGCCTTAGCTCTTTAAAAGCCTTAGCCCTTTAAAAGTCTTAGCTCTTTAAAAGTCTTAGCTCTTTAAAAGTCTTAGCTCTTTAAAAGCCTTAGCCCTTTAAAAGTCTTAGCTCTTTAAAAGTCTTAGCCCTTTAAAAGTCTTAACCCTTTAAAAGCCTTAGCCCTTTAAAAGTCTTAGCCCTTTAAAAGCCTTAGCCCTTTAAAAGCCTTAGCCCTTTAAAAGTCTTAGCTCTTTAAAAGTCTTAGCTCTTTAAAAGCCTTAGCTCTTTAAAAGTCTTAGCCCTTTAAAAGTCTTAGCCCTTTAAACATCTAAGCCCTTTAAAAGCCTTAGCCCTTTAAAAGCCTTAGCCCTTTAAAAGTCTTAGCTCTTTAAAAGCCTTAGCCCTTTAAAAGTCTTAGCTCTTTAAAAGTCTTAGCCCTTTAAAAGCCTTAGCCCTTTAAAAGTCTTAGCTCTTTAAAAGCCTTAGCCCTTTAAAAGTCTTAGCCCTTTAAAAGTCTTAGCTCTTTAAAAGCCTTAGCCCTTTAAAAGCCTTAGCCCTTTAAAAGACTTAGCCCTTTAAAAGTCTTAGCCCTTTAAAAGTCTTAGCTCTTTAAAAGTCTTAGCTCTTTAAAAGTCTTAGCTCTTTAAACGCCTTAGCCCTTTAAAAGTCTTAGCTCTTTAAAAGCCTTAGCCCTTTAAAAGCCTTAGCCCTTTAAAAGTCTTAGCTCTTTAAAAGTCTTAGCTCTTTAAAAGCCTTAGCTCTTTAAAAGTCTTAGCCCTTTAAAAGCCTTAGCCCTTTAAAAGCCTTAGCCCTTTAAAAGTCTTAGCCCTTTAAAAGCCTTAGCTCTTTAAAAGTCTTAGCTCTTTAAAAGCCTTAGCCCTTTAAAAGTCTTAGCTCTTTAAAAGTCTTAGCTCTTTAAAAGCCTTAGCCCTTTAAAAGTCTTAGCTCTTTAAAAGTCTTAGCTCTTTAAAAGCATTAGCCCTTTAAAAGTATTAGCTCTTTAAAAGTCTTAGCTCTTTAAAAGTCTTAGCTCTTTAAAAGTCTTAGCCCTTTAAAAGCCTTAGCCCTTTAAAAGCCTTAGCCCTTTAAAAGCCTTAGCTCTTTAAAAGCCTTAGCTCTTTAAAAGTCTTAGCCCTTTAAAAGACTTAGCCCTTTAAAAGCCTTAGCCCTTTAAAAGTCTTAGCCCTTTAAAAGTCTTAGCTCTTTAAAAGTCTTAGCCCTTTAAAAGTCTTAGCCCTTTAAAAGTCTTAGCTCTTTAAAAGCCTTAGCCCTTTAAAAGCCTTAGCCCTTTAAAAGTCTTAGCTCTTTAAAAGCCTTAGCCCTTTAAAAGTCTTAGCTCTTTAAAAGCCTTAGCTCTTTAAAAGTCTTAGCTCTTTAAAAGCCTTAGCCCTTTAAAAGCCTTAGCTCTTTAAAAGTCTTAGCCCTTTAAACATCTTAGCCCTTTAAAAGCCTTAGCCCTTTAAAAGTCTTAGCCCTTTAAACATCTTAGCCCTTTAAAAGCCTTAGCCCTTTAAAAGCCTTAGCCCTTTAAAAGTCTTAGCTCTTTAAAAGCCTTAGCTCTTTAAAAGCCTTAGCCCTTTAAAAGTCTTAGCTCTTTAAAAGTCTTAGCTCTTTAAAAGCCTTAGCCCTTTAAAAGTCTTAGCTCTTTAAAAGCCTTAGCCCTTTAAAAGTCTTAGCCCTTTAAAAGTCTTAGCTCTTTAAAAGTCTTAGCCCTTTAAAAGCCTTAGCCCTTTAAAAGTATTAGCCCTTTAAAAGTCTTAGCTCTTTAAAAGTCTTAGCTCTTTAAAAGCCTTAGCTCTTTAAAAGTCTTAGCCCTTTAAAAGCCTTAGCCCTTTAAAAGCCTTAGCCCTTTAAAAGCCTTAGCCCTTTAAAAGCCTTAGCTCTTTAAAAGCCTTAGCTCTTTAAAAGTCTTAGCCCTTTAAAAGCCTTAGCCCTTTAAAAGCCTTAGCCCTTTAAAAGTCTTAGCCCTTTAAAAGCCTTAGCTCTTTAAAAGTCTTAGCTCTTTAAAAGCCTTAGCCCTTTAAAAGTCTTAGCTCTTTAAAAGTCTTAGCTCTTTAAAAGCCTTAGCCCTTTAAAAGCCTTAGCCCTTTAAACGTCTTAGCTCTTTAAAAGCCTTAGCCCTTTAAAAGTCTTATCTCTTTAAAAGCCTTAGCCCTTTAAAAGTCTTAGCCCTTTAAAAGTCTTAGCTCTTTAAAAGTCTTAGCTCTTTAAAAGCCTTAGCTCTTTAAAAGTCTTAGCTCTTTAAAAGCCTTAGCCCTTTAAAAGCCTTAGCCCTTTAAAAGTCTTAGCTCTTTAAAAGCCTTAGCCCTTTAAAAGTCTTAGCCCTTTAAAAGCCTTAGCCCTTTAAAAGTCTTAGCTCTTTAAAAGCCTTAGCCCTTTAAAAGTCTTAGCCCTTTAAAAGTCTTAGCTCTTTAAAAGCCTTAGCCCTTTAAAAGCCTTAGCCCTTTAAAAGTCTTAGCCCTTTAAAAGTCTTAGCTCTTTAAAAGTCTTAGCTCTTTAAAAGCCTTAGCTCTTTAAAAGTCTTAGCCCTTTAAAAGCCTTAGCCCTTTAAAAGCCTTAGCCCTTTAAAAGCCTTAGCTCTTTAAAAGCCTTAGCTCTTTAAAAGTCTTAGCCCTTTAAAAGCCTTAGCCCTTTAAAAGCCTTAGCCCTTTAAAAGTCTTAGCCCTTTAAAAGCCTTAGCTCTTTAAAAGTCTTAGCTCTTTAAAAGCCTTAGCCCTTTAAAAGTCTTAGCTCTTTAAAAGTCTTAGCTCTTTAAAAGCCTTAGCCCTTTAAAAGCCTTAGCCCTTTAAGTCTTAGCTCTTTAAAAGCCTTAGCCCTTTAAAAGTCTTAGCTCTTTAAAAGCCTTAGCCCTTTAAAAGTCTTAGCCCTTTAAAAGTCTTAGCTCTTAAAAAGTCTTAGCCCTTTAAAAGCCTTAGCCCTTTAAAAGTCTTAGCCCTTTAAAAGTCTTAGCTCTTTAAAAGTCTTAGCTCTTTAAAAGCCTTAGCTCTTTAAAAGCCTTAGCCCTTTAAAAGCCTTAGCCCTTTAAAAGCCTTAGCCCTTTAAAAGCCTTAGCTCTTTAAAAGTCTTAGCCCTTTAAAAGTCTTAGCCCTTTAAAAGTCTTAGCCCTTTAAAAGTCTTAGCCCTTTAAAAGTCTTAGCTCTTTAAAAGTCTTAGCCCTTTAAAAGCCTTAGCCCTTTAAAAGTCTTAGCCCTTTAAAAGCCTTAGCTCTTTAAAAGTCTTAGCCCTTTAAAAGCCTTAGCCCTTTAAAAGCCTTAGCCCTTTAAAAGTCTTAGCCCTTTAAAAGTCTTAGCTCTTTAAAAGTATTAGCTCTTTAAAAGCCTTAGCTCTTTAAAAGTCTTAGCCCTTTAAAAGCCTTAGCCCTTTAAAAGCCTTAGCCCTTTAAAAGCCTTAGCCCTTTAAAAGCCTTAGCCCTTTAAAAGTCTTAGCCCTTTAAAAGTCTTAGCCCTTTAAAAGCCTTAGCCCTTTAAAAGCCTTCACTCTTTAAAAACCGTTAGGGTTTATTTTGTATGTTACATACTTATTGGCCAAATATATTAACATTTATGGGCTATAGAAGTCTGCCCAGGTTACAGGCACTAGGCAGCCATGTTGCCTGCTCAGAAGTTTCTCCCAGCCATGAAGATTGATTGACAACTATCATGTCATGATATGATTGGTTGAAATTGGGTAGAAACTGGATCGTACTACATGACGCCAGCAAACTGTAGATGACTGTTATGAATGAACTCTTGATGAATGAACTTTTGATCTGAAAAAAAGTGAAAACCGCTCTTTTGTTGCGTAGATAAATACGTTAAATAGGTACAATAGGGATGTGATCTAAAATAGAAAGAAAAATCATGATTCATTTCAACTTGACTTTAAGGTGTTTACTTAAAGGAGGACTTACCCCCTAGATATGTATTAGAACAGTGATTTGAAAATACCTATGGAAAAAACCAAGAAATGACATATGCTCTTGTCTATACTGGACTCTTTGGCTGTGTTGAAGTCCAGATTTTTTTTCGGAAATCGACGCCATTACAGTTTGCCTATTGCCTCAAAAATAATTTATTTGAGAGGGGCCATATCTGTATAAATATCAACAATTAGCCAACGCTGGTGGCCTGTATGGAAAGAGCTTTGCTCAAAATGGTTGAAAGTTATATCAATTTGGTAATTCAGTGGCGAACTAGAAATTTAATTATTTTTCTGCATGTAACTCTATGGCAGTGTGTTGAACTACGTTACGAGAGCAAAGTGGCATGGGCTCGTTACAGCAGCACACCGCACAATACGACAAACCCCCCGTTCTGGGGTAACACAATGCGAGATTTCTCTACGTCATTCCCTCGTCCAAGTTGCCATATAGTCCCTTTTTCATTTTAGTTTGGGGGCTTTTCGTGATTGTTGTTAAAAGTTGTGCAAAAGTTTTTTCCTCTCAGCGCAGTGCAGGCTGCCTGCGCCTCCTCCCTCCTGCCAGACCCCGGCTGGCGAAACAGCCTGTTGCATGCATGGGGCGCTTGTAACCTCACGGAGCAACAAACAAACAGACAGAAATAGCTGGTGTGCGATTTAGAGAATACAGTCTGAGATTGGGTACAGGATTGAGGGAATCCCGCATCTGTTTGCGAAGGTGCGACTGGACAGGACGCTTTTCACAGACGGGCACAGTAGTCGGAGCGAGGCGAGTGTCTCTCAGGGCTACTCAGGGCAGAGCTGCAGATCTCTCCTTCTCCTCCGCGCATTCAGTCTGTCCAAAATCATTACCGATATAATCTCAGTAGGAGGGATGCAGGGAAATGATAGTAGCCGATGTGTTTAGAGAAGCTTTGTCACGTTGTCACGTCGTAGTATAGCGTTATATTTTACATGTGCGCTAAACTGCGACCATATTTGTTTGCGGAAATATCAGACTGCTCTCTCTACTCTCAGAGCACAGAGAGCTCTGCTCTGCTGCGCGCGCCCGCGGAGCTTGGAGCTAGTGCATGAGGTTTACAGTAGGACTCTCTCCCGCCTGGCTGGGCTGGAGACAGCTGCTTCCAACTCGGACTGATAATATATACATCATCATTCGAGCTTATTCAGGTAAGATATTAATAAAGTAGTGACACATTCAGCGGGAAACTAACTATAATTAAGACATGTGCCAACTTTGACGACGTTTGGTTCAGTATTTTAAGAGCAAACTTCAATAGGAATAGGCTTGGAGTTCTGAGGAGCCGAAAGGGTACAGGGGGGGTAGGGGAGTAATTATCTTGAAATCCCATAGTCTTTGGTTCACCATGACGTCATGACGTGTCAAATATCCCATTCATTTGAGAAAAAGAAAAAAAAGCAGTCTTTGACCCTAAGAGGGCGCTTATGCCAGGTATGCTGCTGAAAAATGATACAAATGGTAAAATGGCAACAGTTTGGTGTCAAATGTGGAAATTCTGACCAGAATTCTTCACACATCACCCCCAAAGTCATATATATTGGTTAAAAGCTGAAAAAAAGTGTTTTGGAGGTAAGTCCTCCTTTAACATGAGTTTCTTATAGAATGTCCAATTCATATTCCTGTTTACATGCTACGGAGTCCCATTCATGACTGAAGACTAGGGGTGTCACGATACACTCAGTTCACGATACGATACGTATCACGATACTGGGTTCACGATAACGATACGATACGATACGATTTTAACAATCTTTTTTTAAACTTGAATAATGACAATATATGACTGGAAAAGTAGTATTTTATTTGAAATGCACAAATACAAAACATGCTGTTGTGGGAAGTTGTTATTACAATAACAACTAGAAAAAACATGACATTGGAGATAAGGCTTATCTTGAAATAGAATGAGTTACACCGTCACTTAGATTTACTTTGAACTAAAAGGTTTCTCAGCAGTATAAATTCTCATTATGCATCTTCAGTTTTTCTTCAAACTCAAACAACAAGACTTTTCTTAGTCTATTTTTTATGCATCTTCCGTTTTTCCTGTCAAGTAAACAGTTTTGCCAGAAACTCAATTGAATGGTTTCTCTCCTGTATAACTTCTCATGTGTCTCTTCAGAGACTTGTTCAACTGAACTACTTTCCACACATTGAACTTCAACAAACAAAGACGTTTCTTTGTCTACTTTTGGAAAAAAAAAAAAAAAAAAAAAAAAATCACGATATGAGATTTCATCTCAACGATACATATCGTGACGTTTTACTATCGCGAAATTTCGTGGGACGATATATTGTGACACCCCTACTGAAGACACACGCCCACATGATGTCCCTATGTCCTACCTAGGAGTTTATTCAAAGTGTCTCATGTCCAAATTGCACCAAAAATTGGCTATGTTATTATTGAAATGTTTATGCAAACAAAAAGTGGATAGTGCTGCTAAAATTGTATTTGTAGTGTTCAATACAAAACTGAAATGTATCAGTACTTTTTGAACATTTTCAGCACATTTGAACAATACCGTGATAATACTGATAACTATAATCATTTGTGGTCTATATATGACATTTCCATACCATGTCATCTCTATTCAGAGTATAGACCCTTTTCACGGGGCCATGTTGTGTCGAGAAGGCAGGGTAAACACAGGTGCAAGCAAAACACTAATGAGGGTTTCCAACTTCCAATCATGGACGTTTGAAACCCTCATGAGTGTTTTGCTTGCACCTGTGTTTACCCTGCCTTCTCGACACAAAATGGCCCCCGTGAGAAGGGTCTATTGTCTTAATCGGGTTAATATCGGAAGATTGCAGTCCATGCAGTACACGCAGAGGCCAGCAGAGGCAGCCGGAAGACCAGCACATAGTAGCTTTCTCTGCATTGCCTACAGCATGACACATCTGTGTGTCTGTGTGTGTGTGCACACGTGTGTGTGTGTGGGTGTGTGTGTGTGTGTGTGTGTGTGTGTCTGTGTGTGTGTGTGCACGTGCACGTGTGTCTGTGTGTGTGTTGAGTTGAGTTGAGTTGAGCCACAGATGGCGTCATATGTCGCGGCTGTCCTGTGTGTGTGTGTGCACATGTGTGTGTGTGTTTTATTTTATTATTCCCTACAATATATATTTCAAATCAAAGGTACCTGTGGCTCCAGTCGCTTGTGTGTGTGTGTGTGTGTGTGTGTGTGTGTGTGTGTGTGTGTGTGCACATGTGTGTGTGTGTGCACGTGTGTGTGTGTGTGTGTGTGTGTGTGCACCTGTGGCTCCAGTCGCTTGTGTGTGTGTGTGTGTGTGTGTGTGTGTGTGTGTGTGTGTACGTGTGTGTGTGTGATGCACCAGCTGTAGTGGTAATAATCGACGACGTCCTCCCATCGCCTCCCCCAATGATGAGGACAATCCACACATCTGGCCAGATGTGTGGATTGTCCTCATCATACGTACGACCGCCAATCAAATTAACGGGCCAATTACACTTCTAACGCGCCACGCATAACGTCACCGATTAGCCACAGTCGGGCAGATGTGCCCCCGAGTGAAAGCGAAAGAAAAGGCCTGGTGTTTGAATCCAGCCTGCGAGGGTTAACGTTACATTAGCAGGCAGGTTATGTATGTTATGGAGAGTTATGGAAATGGCAATAGCCTTTTAATATGTGCAGTAAAGATGGATGGGCTTTTAACAGGCACGGCGGTGGAGTGTGTGAAGTTGTTGAGGCCATTGAGACAGGGCCGTAACAGTTGGAGATCCCTCTCAGAGGCCGTTATTCAGAGGATGATTTAGGAGGTAGCTTCTCATACCGGACCTACTGCCGATGCCACTGCGGGGTACACCTCTCACTCAAGACGGCTTGATGTTTATTTGCCTCCGGTGGCCATTTGAGCATTGCATATTTATGGATGTGATATATTAAGCCGTATATTTCAAGTGCCTCTAGTACAGATGGCGTCATATGTCGCGGCTGTTCCCGATTTCCACACACATTTGGCGTTGAGAGAGGCACGGCCCGCTTCCTTCCTTCTGCATGTTCTTCTAAGAAAGCTAAACAGGCCGTTTGCTATTCGCCTCACGCTTCACTGTGAGTCTGCAGCAAAAAGGCCCGACTGACAACCTCATCCACAGCCAGGAGTAAAGCTAGCTCCCCTCATCCACAGCCAGGAGTAAAGCTAGCTCCCCTGTGTGCCACAACCTCATCCACAGCCAGGAGTAAAGCTAGCTCCCCTCATCCACAGCCAGGAGTAAAGCTAGCTCCCCTCATCCACAGCCAGGAGTAAAGCTAGCTCCCCTGTGTGTAACCTCATCCACAGCCAGGAGTAAAGCTAGCTCCCCTGTGTGTAACCTCATCCACAGCCAGGAGTAAAGCTAGCTCCCTTGTGTGCCAACCTCATCCACAGCCAGGAGTAAAGCTAGCTCCCCTGTGTGTAACCTCATCCACAGCCAGGAGTAAAGCTAGCTCCCCTGTGTGCCACCTCATCCACAGCCAGGAGTAAAGCTAGCTCCCCTGTGTGCCACCTCATCCACAGCCAGGAGTAAAGCTAGCTCCCCTGTGTGCCACCGTGCTGACGAGTCCTGCCCTCAGGGAACTGACCGACCTTCCATCCTACTGTCAAATGCAGCCTGGATACTTCTGATGATACTGATGAACCATGGACATGCACCGCTCTGCTACGGCTACTTTAGGTGTGGCAACCTATATATATCTATATATTCTATATATCAAATGAAAGCTCTTGGTGAGCTCTTTCTATTGCCCTTAAGGGCACATGTGAATTCTAAACCAATGCAGGGGTACTCCTTAAAAACTAAACAACCTAACACTGAACACACTGATCTACTTGAGGCCAAAAGGGTGTAAGTGTACTCGCATCTTTTTGGCCCCGATGACTATCATCCAAATAAAAAAGATAGAAGATAGAAGCATATTTTGTTCACTAAATATCAAGATAGCGTTCATTAAGTTTTGGACAGTGTTTACCTTCGCTATATGTTTTCCACAAGGAGAAATATCCATCCATGTCCCGCTTGCAGAAACTCCGGCCCCGTCAGCTGCAAGTCATTGAGGCTCGTTAAGGCTCTCGATGCAATTCTTCGTGGATGTGTGCATAGTTACTTTTTTTAAATAAACAATAACAGCCACCCTGGAAGCCGAATCAAAAGCCCTGGGAGCAGATTCCGCGTCTCAAGCAGAGCTTCCGCAGACGCGTTGTGACGAAAAATGCGTCACAGTGGAGCGTTTTAATGGGAGCTCTCTGTGTGGAAAACATATAGTGAAGGTAAACACTGCCCATCTGCTTATATTTACCACATTATAATGAAACAAAGTGGGTTGATAATCGGCAAAGCCATCGTTTAAAGATTGGATTTAATTTAAAAAAAGTCAGGACAAGCCAAATGTCACTTACACCCTTCTGCTTGTCACCCCTCAATATGTCACTGACACCCTTCTGCTTGTCACCCCTCAATATGTCACTGACATCCTTCTTTCTGCTTGTCACTGCTTGATTTTTGGTTTTGACTCTCCTGTAAAGTTGGTGGACACGGACACGTAATGCATCTCTCTGTGTGATATCATTGTGTGTTTGGCCGGGTAGAGATCAGTAAGATGCACACTAGGGAGAATCCAGGCTGCAGGAGCATGATGTGTTAAGGAGGACCTGGGTGGGGAAGGTGGGGTTAATAGCAGGCCAGCGTTGGGGTGTGGGCGGAGTCTTACCAAGTCTCTGGGGCTTTGCGTCTGAGGCTCAGCATTCTAGAGGAGACAAGAACAGAAGAACCAAAGGTCATCAGTAAAAACAACAACAGATACTTATTGAGAGTCAAACAGAACAGGCTTTCTCGTGCAAACTTTTTAACTATTATCAGCTGTACTGTCTGTTGTTATGTGTTTAACTCTGTAGCACTCTGAGATTCTCTGTGAACAAAAGGTGCAGTATAAAAAAATGCATTATTATTATTGTTATTTTATTATATTTAAGGAGATAAGGAGGTTGTGGGTGGGGGGGTGGAATAACGGAAGCAAGGTGATGAAATAATGTGCATGCAAATATGTGTAAATTGCACATCTCAGCAAACACATATCTTGGTTAGGTGCTCAGCCTTCAAATATCAACTATGGGTCGACAAAAACCTCATGCGAGGTGTTTGTGGGGAGATAGCATAACATAGGACAGTGGATTATGGACGGGCATTTCAACTAATATGAGGTGATATGATTGACTGGCTAAAGCTGAAACGTGTCAGAAGTGAGTGACATTAACAGCTCTTGTGGTTCACATGCTTCACCTGTGCAACCCAGGCAACAGATGCTGCCGTTACTTTTCATTACAGCACATTAACCTGATCAAACAGAAGATGTGGAGCTGACACTTCTTTCATTCAGACTGACGAGGCGAGGAGATGGGCCGTTTTGCTCTGCCAACCCCTAAGATAAGCTTGCTTTACCACCTAGTCTTTTTTAACAGGGATGCACAATATATCTCAATCATATCGCTATCAGTCGATATTGAATCTATGAGAAACTTGAGTTGTGGTTTAAAAAAGGTACCTTCTTCATTGCATTTCTTTCAGATTTTTCCCCAATTATACTTGTGCAATTTATCCCCATGCTGCACTATTGGCTGCCCCGGTCGCTGCTCCACCCTCTGATGATCTGGGGAGAGCCGTAGACTAGCACCATGCTTCCTCCGACACATGCGCAGTAGCCAGCCGCTTCTTTTCACCTGACAGGGGGAGCTTCACCGACAGGATGTACCACATGGGAGGACCACACTATTCCCACCAGTTCCCTTCCACGCCGACCAGGCGCCCCGACCAACCAGAGGAGGCGCTGTTTTAGAAAGTGATGTAATGATCTGTTTTGTTGTTTGAGCAGTACTGTATGTTGACTTATGACTTAGTTGTACCACTGTAGCGCTGGTTGATGTTGTATTGTGTATTTTGTGTGTCTTGTTGTAAGCCCTTGTGGGCTGGGCACCATAGGACGAATCAGCGTGACGTCACTTGCCACCCAGAAATGCGGAAGCCTGTGGCAGTTAATCAAGTCAAGTCAAGTCAATTTTATTTATATAGCGCATTTACAAGCGGCTGAGGCAAAGTGCTTCACATAAAGTGCAAGAAGGCATAAACAAATGATATACATTATATAAAAGCGTTAAAAATATAATAAAATAAGTAGAGTTAAAAGACATTGACTAAGCTACCGTACATGGTTAAAGTACATCAAACATAGGAAAACAAAGGAAATTAAAATGGTGGCTGGGGGATTACCAAAGGGCACTATTTAAAAGCTAATTCAAAAAGGTGGGTCTTCAGGTGGGACTTGAAAGTGTCCAGAGTCTGAGCTGCACGGATGCAGAGAGGGAGGCAGTTCCAGAGTCTAGGGGCTGTTACTGCAAAGGCTCTGTCCCCCCTGGTTTTTAACCTGGACCTGAGCACCTCCAAAGCAGGTGGTCAGGTGGTTAATAGTATGAGTTGTGCCAAACAAACGTTAATATCTCAAAAACTATACATGGCATCGCTTATATTTTGACATTCTGAGTGAGAGCAGAAGTAGCTCAAGAGTTTGATGTATAATATATGCATGTCGTGTTAAAGTTGTGTGAACTGTCGCAGTTTTTAAAATGTAAACAGAGTTAACTGGCTAGAGTCAGACACTCAAGCCGCGTGCCCAGGCAGCCTGTGTCACAGCCTGCTATAATCTAAAGACCAGTATCGACCAGACTGGCAATTCCTCTCCTCCACCTCCGCCTGCAGCGACAGCCTGCTCTGCTCTGCATTACTGCCTGTGATAGTTGTCAGCAATCAGTCGTTTGATTGACTCCACTCGCTAACCAATGGCAGCGCGCTCCTCTAATGGCCCCGGTCACTGCTGAGGGTGCTGGGAGCGGCCATTTTTATGACAGCGGAGGGGGGATTTAAGGCCTGTTTGGCGCTATAACTCACGTGAGCGCTCGATAAGGCCTGTGTTAAAGCCGGCTCACGGGGGCTAAGGGAGATAGCGGAGAATCATTGAGCGCTGCTGCTGCGAAGTAAACAGCGGCGTGATTTAAGACAGGCTAACAGCCTGGGCTGCTCACTCTCCGCTCGTAAAGAAAAAACAGCAGCGCCTTGAGTTCTAAGGTCTTGTTCCTCGTCTCGGCCATTCTGTTCTCCCTCCTTCATCCAGATGTGCGGTACATCCAACCTGATAACTCAGTATAACACCTGGTGTCCACATGTCAAAACACCAGGTACATCCAACCTGATAACTCAGTATAACACCTGGTGTCCACATGTCAAAACATCAGGTACATCCAACCTGATAACTCAGTATAACACCTGGTGTCCACATGTCAAAACACCAGGTACATCCAACCTGATAACTCAGTATAACACCTGGTGTCCACATGTCAAAACACCAGGTACATCCAACCTGATAACTCAGTATAACACCTGGTGTCCACATGTCAAAACACCAGGTACATCCAACCTGATAACTCAGTATAACACCTGGTGTTCACATGTCAAAACATCAGGTACATCCAACCTGATAACTCAGTATAACACCTGGTGTCCACATGTCAAAACACCAGGTACATCTAACCTGATAACTCAGTATAACACCTGGTGTCCACATGTCAAAACACCAGGTACATCCAACCTGATAACTCAGTATAACACCTGGTGTCCACATGTCAAAACATCAGGTACATCCAACCTGATAACTCAGTATAACACCTGGTGTCCACATGTCAAAACATCAGGTACATCCAACCTGATAACTCAGTATAACACCTGGTGTCGACATGTCAAAACACCAGGTACATCCAACCTGATAACTCAGTATAACACCTGGTGTCCACATGTCAAAACACCAGGTACATCCAACCTGATAACTCAGTATAACACCTGGTGTCCACATGTCAAAACACCAGGTACATCCAACCTGATAACTCAGTATAACACCTGGTGTCCACATGTCAAAACATCAGGTACATCCAACCTGATAACTCAGTATAACACCTGGTGTCCACATGTCAAAACATCAGGTACATCCAACCTGATAACTCAGTATAACACCTGGTGTCCACATGTGAAAACACCAGGTACATCCAACCTGATAACTCAGTATAACACCTGGTGTCCACATGTCAAAACATCAGGTACATCCAACCTGATAACTCAGTATAACACCTGGTGTCCACATGTCAAAACATCAGGTACATCCAACCTGATAACTCAGTATAACACCTGGTGTCCACATGTCAAAACATCAGGTACATCCAACCTGATAACTCAGTATAACACCTGGTGTCCACATGTCAAAACACCAGGTACATCCAACCTGATAACTCAGTATAACACCTGGTGTCCACATGTCAAAACACCAGGTACATCCAACCTGATAACTCAGTATAACACCTGGTGTCCACATGTCAAAACACCAGGTACATCCAACCTGATAACTCAGTATAACACCTGGTGTCCACATGTCAAAACATCAGGTACATCCAACCTGATAACTCAGTGTAACACCTGGTGTTCACATGTCAAAACACCAGGTACATCCAACCTGATAACTCAGTATAACACCTGGTGTCCACATGTCAAAACATCAGGTACATCCAACCTGATAACTCAGTATAACACCTGGTGTCCACATGTCAAAACACCAGGTACATCCAACCTGATAACTCAGTATAACACCTGGTGTCCACATGTCAAAACACCAGGTACATCCAACCTGATAACTCAGTATAACACCTGAGGCCTGTACTACAAAGCCAGTTTAGTGGTTTAGCGAGGTAACTTCAGGTTTAAACCTGGTTTGGCCGTACTACAAAGCAAGTTAACTTCTTACCGACATATATTTCCATAGCAACTTATGCTTCACACTTAACCTGGTCCGTAGCAGGTTAAGTTGCAAGGATAAGATTAGACCTTAAATCCACCGCCCACGAACCAATCGAATCAGCAGTTTGGAAAAATGGCCAACCCCTTTCTGGATGAGTTTCCCGAAGGAGCACGAATTGTAATGTTGAATGAGTAATGGTAATCAATGTTAATGTTAATCAAGGACTAAAGCCTTGCACTTGTTGGCTATTTTAATTAAGCCCTATACCACTTTGGAATATGTTTTTATATATTCATTTTTGTGCTCTCAAGTAGCCTAGATACGTTGTTTGATCCCGCTGATCGATTGCAGCTGAATAGTGAGTGGAGAAATATCACTAAACCGGCATAAAAAGGTTACATAAACGTCTCCAAAGCGCACGGTGCCGTGTGCGCAATGGAGCTGAGACTGACGTTGGGTTGGAATTGAAATAGTCATAGCTTACATGCTGGCCTACTACATCTAAGCAATTTAATATGGGATCACCTGCACACAGGCGATCCCATATTAAGATGATTCATATCTAGCCTACTCCTGCATTTTGCAGCTGCAAGTGTTGCTTTTGGCCTGTATGATGTGATTGAACTTCATATTTCCAGCATCATTATATGAAATATGGAGATATGCGACTCTGCTGACAATATATGTGACCACAAAATAGGCTATTTTTTATAAATGAAATCTATGCCCGCACATACCGTGTCGTTCAGAAGCCTCTTTTAATTTTATTATCATTCTTTTTTTTATTGATAGCCTATAGGAATTATTCAATCAGTGCGACTAAACACATCATGACATCATTATTATTCGTTGAGCCTAAATGGTCTACGGATTTTGGACTGAGACATTAGGCTACACATTGCTTCCACTCGCAGTTTATTGAGAGGGTGAATTCAGCTGCTGTAGGATACGTGGAGGCAGAAACCGCTCTTCAAATAAATGACTGATGTGAATAAAAGTGGTAACTTTAGACAGTCATTCGGGAACAGACTAAAAATATCCAATGCGGATTTTGATTCTGACATAGTAGTCGATGGCTTTGATGAATGAGGAAATAGGCGTGTCTGGCGCTGTAAAAGCTACGGTTCTGAGCTGAGCGGTCCATATTGCATTGTGATTGGCTAGTTGTTAAAAACCACGCCTCTTTTGCGGGCACGAGCTCGTGTGCACGGGCATTTTCATGTGCACGCGCAGTCAACTTGATTAGAAAAACCTGGTTCGAGTTAACGACTGGCAAACGAGGTTCGTAGTACAAGTTAACTACAATCGAGCTGATCTGGTTTAGACAAACCAGATCAAGGGACAGATCCTGGATCTTCTTATCCAACATTCGTAGTACAGGCTACTGGTGTCCACATGTCAAAACACCAGGTACATCCAACCTGATAACTCAGTGTAACACCTGGTGTTCACATGTCAAAACACCAGGTACATCCAACCTGATAACTCAGTATAACACCTGGTGTCCACATGTCAAAACACCAGGTACATCCAACCTGATAACTCAGTATAACACCTGGTGTCCACATGTCAAAACATCAGGTACATCCAACCTGATAACTCAGTATAACACCTGGTGTCGACATGTCAAAACACCAGGTACATCCAACCTGATAACTCAGTATAACACCTGGTGTCCACATGTCAAAACACCAGGTACATCCAACCTGATAACTCAGTATAACACCTGGTGTCCACATGTCAAAACACCAGGTACATCCAACCTGATAACTCAGTATAACACCTGGTGTCCACATGTCAAAACACCAGGTACATCCAACCTGATAACTCAGTATAACACCTGGTGTCCACATGTCAAAACACCAGGTACATCCAACCTGATAACTCAGTATAACACCTGGTGTCCACATGTCAAAACACCAGGTACATCCAACCTGATAACTCAGTATAACACCT
>NC_139635.1:6477173-6509673 GCF_964638095.1 Poromitra crassiceps | reverse complement strand
GGCGGCCATCTTGGATGGCGGCTCCGCGCGGGAGGATGTTCTTCACATAGATGGGTGCCGAGCCGCCGATGGGAACATCACGCGACGTTATGCTGAAGCCCAGACCCTCAGGACCTACGAGAGACAAGAAGAGGGCTCTCATCAGGGTTTAGGATTTCACCCGTGGGCACTGAAGACATTCTACTCTTTCTACAGCCACTCAGATGGC
This sequence comes from Poromitra crassiceps, assembly GCF_964638095.1. Lineage (NCBI taxonomy): Eukaryota > Metazoa > Chordata > Actinopteri > Beryciformes > Melamphaidae > Poromitra > Poromitra crassiceps. Next base: position 6,509,465 of record NC_139635.1, on the reverse strand, counting down.
TCCTAACCCGACACTGCCAGATGGGGGGCGGTATTGTTTTCACAACATCTCGTTATGAGATCTTGCGAGAGAACCCAGCTGGCTTGCAAGGTTAGGTGGCTCCAGCTACTGTCAATAATGTTCAAAGTCAATCTGCACCAGCGTTTTGCAGCATCTGATGCAACTGTAGGCGATACTGTAACTGTGGTGATATTCTAGAGACGTGTCCATCTGTGTTGACCTGTTCTGCTCCAGGAGCATGGCTACTCTGACACCTCTGTTGAGATGTCTACTTCAGTGTTTCCCGTAGAAAACTTTGAAACGTACCCCCACCGCAACGGTGGGGGGCCCTCGCTGGCGATGCTAAACTTTTAGATAACCTGTTCGCATCTATGTTCGCAATGGCATCCCAAGTATCATCATACTATTATGAGATGTGCGTACAGTTGTATTATGGGATGTGCGTTTCCCAGGCAACAGCACACGTTGCCACGTTTTGAAACAGCGCCGCACGCTGGCACAATGATCCTAAAAGCAAAATGCGTATTGTTTTGAATGATTTGGCATCTTCTATTACTGTCAACACCAGTATTGTTGTATTGTAATAATATGCCATAAAAGTTTAGTGAAATTTTGGGGAGAGCAGAAAAAATAAATAATAATAATAATAATACAAAATTGGGGGGTGCAATTTTTTTCTGGCGTCGTAGAATGGTAGGGGAAACACTGTACTTGTATGTGTTTCAAAAGGCCATGTGAAGAAGCAATTTCTTATTACATTGTGTGCAAGATTTAGCAAATGTGTAAAAAAGAAAGCTATCAACATAAGAACAATAGAGACATTGTTGGCCTAACCCTCGCTGCCTGTCTTACTGAGCTGACGCAACAATAGCCCAACACTTAACTCTGCTGTTTGGCTTCCGCTGCTTAATCCCCTACATTGATGAGCCAATCAACTTCCCACAGGCAGATGAGGCACGTTGTTATTATCCTCCCTGCTAAATGCCTGTAGCCTTGTTGGGTTTAAATAGGGAGGCGGATCTTTAAAACTCCCATTAGTTTGATTAAGACACACCTCAGCAATTTCCTGTGCAGAATGGGGATTCTTTGATTGATTTTGATACTGCCTGGGATTTGAGAGGAGACTGCCGTCTGATTCGAGCACATAAACAATGTGGGAGTTTAATCTACGCTCAGAGCTGTGGGCTTAAGTCGGCACTCAAAACAAAACGCATGAGTCCAAAGGGCCTTTTGGGAGTCGCTGCTAATCCGGTGAGTGCCCGCTCCGGTAACAGCAAACAAAACGTGTAATGAGAAAAGATAATATCGACGTTGACTGAAAACACTGGAGATCTTCCAGGCACATCCTGTTCAGAATGAAGTGTTTATCTGGGCACCATGACCAAGCATTGGAGAGGTGAGTGCATAGACTATATACAATATGGACGTCATCACAGCTCCACAAAAATGAAGCCAAAACATCTCAATCGCCCCCTTGTGGCTGGTCCCAGTATAGTCTATAGCAGTGATTCCCAAACTGTGGGCCGTGGAGGTACTGCAGGTGGGCCGCGAGTAGTCTGCCAACACTCCTGATTTTCGCGGGTAATCAAATGGCTGTAGCAGGGTCATTTCTGAAGCAACTAGAAGACCTAAGGCATCCATTGGTACTAGGGATGCACCGATATGAAAATTTTGGCCGATGCCGATAACCGATATTAACATTGCCGTTATGGCCGATAACCGATATTTACCGATGTCGATATGATCTGTATAAAACCACATTTTTATGATCATCACATTTTGTACATACTGAAAAACACATGTTAACTCATTCAGGGCCAGTTTAGGACTGCCAATATTTAGCACAGGCCAAAGATTTTCATAATTGTTGGTCATCTTTCAAGACCCACAGTAAATTATCTATTAGCACCAGAGTGATTTGCAATACCTCAAAATGAAGATGTACGTCTCTGGGTTCACCAGGAAAAAAAAAGTTAGCTTTTAGCATGTTCTGTACTCTACTTATATCCATTTATATACACCCTGTTTTCACCCAAAATGTCTCTCTCTCAGATGACAAACAGGAGCAAATGCAATTTCTGTAAAATATACATTCTCAAGCAGAACTCGCTCTCAATTCTTTTATTTTGAACTGTATTGACATCAGACATGTAAATACTATTCGTTATGACACAAATTAAAAAAAATATATATATATATATATATATATATATATATACACATGAAGTGCTTTTTTTTTACATTCGACAATACAGCAGTGTGAGTGAGTGTGCAGACAGACACACAGACAGACAGACAGAGAGACAGACAGACAGACACACAGACAGACAGACAGACAGACAGACAGACAGACAGACACACACACACACACACACACACACACACACACACACACAGACACACACACACACACACACACGATCCCCCTTCGTTGCGTGATTTCTAACCCCACATAGGATAAGCAATAACCACGCCCTGTGGCGCCGGGATTGGCCAGGAGCAACACTGGAGCAGAGACACTACTACACTGGAGGGCACGCAGTCCAGCGATTTCATGAAGCTCTTGAGAACGGGCAGCGGGCTTCTGCCTGCGTAGCTGTTCGTGTGCTGCTCGTCCATGTCTCCCCCTGTCATATTCTGCCTGCTATCGTTGCCGTTTTCCCCTCGGCTATTCAACACGTCCTCACCGCCCTCTGATCACTGCTGATCGATCATTTCCTCATTCCTCCGATGATCAAACGCATCTGTGGATTACTTTCTCCGGTTTTCTCCGGCTGGCACACAGGAAGGCTGGCACGGCACACAGGAAAGCGACCAGCTCCTGCAGCGCGCGAGGGGCGTTTCAATGCGGTTTCTCCTGTCTGCACAAGGCAAGCTCCTTATCCATTTTCTGATATTCCTCCTGCTCAATTTCAAAACAACAGCTGCGGTATGTGTTTGTTCACGTGTTGTCTTAGATGATAGGGACCTGATACCATGTGACAGGCTGGGGAAGTGTTTTAACTACGCCCTGCAGTAATAAAAACAAAAACACGTCAAACACGTCATTGGCCCTCTGGGCTATTCCTGATAAGACGTCAAAGACGTCATTGGCCCTGAATGAGTTAACACTGAATTTGAAAAAGTTATGCATTTCTTTATTTGCAAAGCCTTTGGAAAAGCCCATAAATCATAGATTTACTGCATTATTTCATATCAATGTGAAGAATTTGGCTCATAATGATAACCGATATTAACACATTCACTGCCAACAACGTATGAACACGTTTTCAGAATCCAGCTGTTCCCTGCCAACAACGTGTTTACACGTTTTTGGCATCGATTTTTTTTTTTTGACGGTGGGTTGTGCATCTAAGCCTTTTACATCTCTTATATAATTATTGGAGCCACCGAACGTTTACAACCCATTCCACCGACCCACTAAGTGGCAACAGTGCTCTCCTGGCTAGAGAAAGGAAAGCATTTTTTTAACTTGTCAAGCCATTCTCAGCCCAGCCATTCTCCTTTTCGCGCTGATTGCTGGCGATGCGGGATTGCAAATTTACATAATAGATTCAGCCGATCTACTATGATCGGGTGATAGATTACAGGTGGAGGAACACACTTTGAAACACGCAGCATAAATATGACCAGAATCGCAAAAGCTTCTCTCAACCAAAACTCCAAACGAGCGAGTCCATCCCGACTTCCTCAAACAGCGGCCCAGACATGCAGGCACAGGAGAGCAGCAAAGCACTGACTGGTGACAAGCTTGTCCGCCCACGGAGGGCGGAGTTGAAGCAACTCGAGAGGGAGGGAGAGAGAGAGAGAGAGAGAGAGAGAGAGAGAGAGAGAGGGAGGGAGAGCGAGAGGGAGGGAGAGAGAGAGAGAGAGCGAGAGGGGGAGGGAGAGAGAGAGAGAGAGAGCCAAAAATGAATGGTTAAAGTGACCGTTCCATCCAATTTCACAAAAAGCCGTTTATCTCTGAATATTCTTTTTCACGCTAAAACCATGCTGTATTCAACTGCTAATGCTTACATAACTACTAACTCTACAAACTAACTCTTTTAGACAGAGAAAGTACACATTCTATTAGTACTTTTGAGATATTGTATGTTCACAAACTCCAAGCTGAAACGAATCCTCGGCTCTTATAAAATGAGCCATAATCCTCAAAAAACGGCTTGGCAGAAGCTACCTACAGCAAAAAAAAACGTCTGGCAGTCAATGTGTTAACATTGCAACATCTGACCGATACCGATATGACCGATATGTTAAAAAATGACCAACATCGGCCGATACCGATATGATTGCCGATATATCGTGCATCCCTAATTGGTACCAAGCATAATATGCTTGCCTGTCAGGAAGGGGGCTAAATAACGCTCCAAACAAAGGTTACATTTGGGCGAGGGTTCCTTGACCTCTCAGCTCAATTTATCTGAATGAAAATTGGTCCAATGGGTATTGGGTAATGTTTTTTTTTTTTTTTTTAACATTGTCCTAACTAATTAATTCAATTACGATTCAACATGGATTTATTGAGCAGCCCTAGTTCAAATGCAAATTTTTCGGATAAGTTTTGTTGTTAAATAGTTATTTGATGATATAAAAAGGGCCGATTGAAAGCTGTGACAGCCCCACTCTCCTGCACAGACTCTGCTTCCAAATGATGTCACACAAGGAAGATGGCAGCTCGCTGAAACCGATATTTTGGCTTCACTTAAGCGGGGACGCGTCGTCTATATTTATATAGTCAATGGGTGAGAGCCACTAGAAAAAAACAAAAATAATGATAGATGCCTGGAACAGGTACACACAACTAACAGCCAGGTTGGAATAAGCAGCTCTTTATGTTTTTTCTTCCTGGGTTGATTCCAGCCCTGAGAGAGGCACTAGATTCAGGTGGAAACTTCAGTGGGCATATGGTGCAGCCCTGTGGGACTCCTCACCATGGCATTCGACAGCACCCAGGGGCCAGCGGCTGCTTAGCAACAAGCTCTCTGGCCCTGAGACCTGGCACAGACAGCTGTTTGTGCCAGGTCTCCTGTTGGCAGAGGTACGGAGCTACTGTGCCAGCTGTCAGTCAAAGGCTACACCGCCGAGATCTCCCCGCGTTTTATTCCTGGCATGGCCGTTCGCTGCACATTTCCGCCAGCCTGAACTCAAATCTTTTCTCCTCGGCTGGGTGGGCTCGTCACCCTCTGTTCACCGCTCACATGGTTCTTGGTGAACCCTGGATGTGTTTAAGCCTGTTACATCACGGTTCACATTTTGCATGCTTCTGTGTTTGCTGCGTTTCTCAACAAACCGTTCCTACACTCGTCTTTGCGCGTTATAGGGTCTTTGCGGTGCCAGATTGGAGCGATTGCTTGTTTATTCAGTTGGACTGCAGAGGATAATGAAATACAATGGTTCCTTCTCCTTTTGGAAAGGCTCAGTTATTGGGATGCAAAGCACGACACACACCCTGGCAGGATTTAAATGATACTTCAGAAGCTTCAGGTGATGTAAGGACAGCCTATGTTTCTACACAAAAACGTAAGAATCCTTCAGGCATTCGAGATTACACTTTTGTTTCTATCCACCAGTCAAAGGTTTTGGACCCACCTGATTGAATTTTTATCATTTTTCATTATCTTGAAGCCATTTTGATCTAAAGTCTTATTCTTACAGGCTTGAAATCTGTTTCTTAGACAAATATAGGCTAAATAGTGAAGTTGATCCTATGTGAGAGGCTTTGCAAAGCCTTTGCAACAATGCAAAGGGCCTATTTGTAATTTTTTTACGAATGTAAATGTGAAAGATGTTAAAAATAAAGAAAATAGTGTGTGTGTGACTTTTGACTGGTAGTGTTTGTTCCGCCAATTTCCCCCTAGTTCTCCCCTTATTGACACTGCTAGTATTTAAGGCATTTACTCACTAAATTGTCTTAACTCACCTTTCTTCAGCTGGATGTTGAGCCTTCTGCCGACCTTTTTGGTGTACCCGGCCGTGGGGGTGGAGCTTGGCGCCCTCTGTGGCGACTGGGCGTGGCCTGATGGGGGCTTGGCCGCAGAGACCGCCGGGTGAGGTAGAGGGGAGTGGGCGTCGCTCTGGTCCGGGTGTTGCTGGGGGTGTGGGTGAGGATGGGCGTGAGGGTGCGTTTGGAAACCGTGAGGGTGCGTTTGAGAGCCGTGTCGGGACAGCCTCTGTGGGGCGGGGTCCAGGCTGCTCAGGGAGTCGTGCGGGTGCGTTTGGGAGCCGTGTCGGGACATCCTCTGTGGGGCGGGGTCCAGGCTGCTCAGGGAGTCGTGAGGGTGCGTTTGGGAGCCGTATCGGGACATCCTCTGCGGGGCGGGGTCCAGGCTGCTCAGGGAGTCGTGAGGGTGCGTTTGGGAGCCGTGTCGGGACATCCTCTGCAGGCTGGGGTCCAGGCTGCCACTCAGGGAGTCGGGGCTGAAGCGGCCCGAGGTGTAGGCAGGGTTCCTCTCGCTGTGGGACAGCTGTTCATAGTGGGCCTTCATGGACTGTGGCACTACGTGGAACATGATGATGGGAGAACGCATGGCCTGACGGAACATGTTCTGGGCTCTGGAGAGGGAGAGAGCAGTGGTGGATGAAGGACCCCAAAGCCACACTTGAGTAAAAGTACAGATATCTATCTTACCAGAAAATTGGTAGAAGTTACCATGCAACTACACCAAAACCCAAATGTTTGGTGACACCTAATTGTGAAAAATATGGCACTGAACTGGCCTTCTCCTATTGGCTGGTCTTTTCAACAGGTGATGTCACCACCTGTTGTACTCTATAGAGGGCGACATCACAGGGCACAGAGACCACGACCAGCCAATAGCAGAAGGCCAGCTCACTGTATCCTACTTTTCACCATTACATGTCAGAATTCACCACAGATTTATGTGGGGTGAAGTTAGTCTTTAAAGTCACAAATTAGAATATTAAAATATCTTAAATATAATTGATATTTACTGCACTTAAGTATCAAAAGTAACTTTGTGGTATTAAATGTACTTAAATATTGAAAGTAAAAGCACAAGTAAATGTTGATAAAAAAGCAAGCAACCATCGTCAATTCTACTTCTGATCATGTCCATCTGACATGCCTGCGCCTGAGTGGAAATCTTCCCAAGTTTTAAAGCAGTTGGCAAACAACATGATGGTGCACTACAAACATCATGATGGTGCACTACAAACAACATGATGGTGCACTACAAACATCATGATGGTGCACTACAAACAACATGATGGTGCACTACAAACAACATGATGGTGCACTACAAACAACATGATGGTGCAAACAACATGATGGTGCACTACAAACAACATGATGGTGCACTACAAACATCATGATGGTGCACTACAAACAACATGATGGTGCACTACAAACAACATGATGATGCACTACAAACATCATGATGGTGCACTACAAACAACATGATGGTGCACTACAAACAACATGATGGTGCACTACAAACAACATGATGGTGCACTACAAACAACATGATGATGCACTACAAACATCATGATGGTGCACTACAAACAACATGATGGTGCACTACAAACAACATGATGGTGCACTACAAACAACATGATGATGCACTACAAACATCATGATGGTGCACTACAAACAACATGATGGTGCACTACAAACATCATGATGGTGCACTACAAACAACATGATGGTGCACTACAAACATCATGATGGTGCACTACAAACATCATGATGGTGCACTACAAACAACATGATGGTGCACTACAAACAACATGATGGTGCACTACAAACAACATGATGGTGCACTACAAACAACATGATGGTGCACTACAAACATCATGATGGTGCACTACAAACAACATGATGGTGCACTACAAACAACATGATGGTGAAAAAACAACATGATGGTGCACTACAAACACCATGATGGTGCACTACAAACATCATGATGGTGCACTACAAACAACATGATGGTGCACTACAAACAACATGATGGTGAAAAAACAACATGATGGTGCACTACAAACAACATGATGATGCACTACAAACATCATGATGGTGCACGACAAACATCATGATGGTGCACTACAAACAACATGATGATGCACTACAAACATCATGATGGTGCACTACAAACAACATGATGGTGCACTACAAACAACATGATGGTGCACTACAAACATCATGATGGTGCACTACAAACATCATGATGGTGCACTACAAACATCATGATGGTGCACTACAAACATCATGATGGTGCACTACAAACAACATGATGGTGCACTACAAACATCATGATGGTGCACTACAAACATCATGATGGTGCACTACAAACAACATGATGGTGCACTACAAACAACATGATGGTGCAAACAACATGATGGTGCACTACAAACAACATGATGATGCACTACAAACATCATGATGGTGCACTACAAACAACATGATGGTGCACTACAAACAACATGATGATGCACTACAAACATCATGATGGTGCACTACAAACAACATGATGGTGCACTACAAACAACATGATGGTGCACTACAAACAACATGATGGTGCACTACAAACAACATGATGGTGCACTACAAACAACATGATGGTGCACTACAAACAACATGATGGTGCAAACAACATGATGATGCACTACAAACATCATGATGGTGCACTACAAACAACATGATGGTGCAAACAACATGATGGTGCACTACAAACAACATGATGGTGCACTACAAACAACATGATGGTGCAAACAACATGATGGTGCACTACAAACAACATGATGGTGCACTACAAACAACATGATGGTGCACTACAAACATCATGATGGTGCACTACAAACAACATGATGGTGCACTACAAACAACATGATGGTGCACTACAAACAACATGATGGTGCACTACAAACAACATGATGATGCACTACAAACAACATGATGGTGCACTACAAACAACATGATGGTGCACTACAAACAACATGATGATGCACTACAAACAACATGATGATGCACTACAAACAACATGATGGTGCACTACAAACATGATGGTGCAAACAACATGATGGTGCACTACAAACATCATGATGGTGCACTACAAACAACATGATGGTGCACTACAAACAACATGATGGTGCACTACAAACAACATGATGGTGCACTACAAACATCATGATGGTGCACTACAAACAACATGATGATGCACTACAAACAACATGATGGTGCACTACAAACAACATGATGGTGCACTACAAACATCATGATGGTGCACTACAAACAACATGATGATGCACTACAAACAACATGATGGTGCACTACAAACAACATGATGGTGCACTACAAACAACATGATGGTGCACTACAAACATCATGATGGTGCACTACAAACAACATGATGGTGCACTACAAACAACATGATGGTGCACTACAAACATCATGATGGTGCACTACAAACAACATGATGATGCACTACAAACAACATGATGGTGCACTACAAACAACATGATGGTGCACTACAAACATCATGATGGTGCACTACAAACAACATGATGATGCACTACAAACAACATGATGGTGCACTACAAACAACATGATGGTGCACTACAAACATCATGATGGTGCACTACAAACAACATGATGATGCACTACAAACAACATGATGGTGCACTACAAACAACATGATGGTGCACTACAAACAACATGATGGTGCACTACAAACAACATGATGGTGCACTACAAACATCATGATGGTGCACTACAAACAACATGATGGTGCACTACAAACAACATGATGGTGCACTACAAACATCATGATGGTGCACTACAAACAACATGATGATGCACTACAAACAACATGATGGTGCACTACAAACAACATGATGGTGCACTACAAACATCATGATGGTGCACTACAAACAACATGATGATGCACTACAAACAACATGATGGTGCACTACAAACAACATGATGGTGCACTACAAACAACATGATGGTGCACTACAAACAACATGATGGTGCACTACAAACAACATGATGGTGCACTACAAACAACATGATGGTGCAAACAACATGATGGTGCAAACAACATGATGGTGCACTACAAACAACATGATGGTGCAAACAACATGATGGTGCAAACAACATGATGGTGCACTACAAACAACATGATGGTGCAAACAACATGATGGTGCAAACAACATGATGGTGCACTACAAACAACATGATGGTGCACTACAAACATCATGATGGTGCACTACAAACAACATGATGGTGCACTACAAACAACATGATGGTGCACTACAAACAACATGATGGTGCACTACAAACATCATGATGGTGCACTACAAACATCATGATGGTGCACTACAAACAACATGATGGTGCACTACAAACAACATGATGGTGCAAACAACATGATGGTGCAAACAACATGATGGTGCACTACAAACAACATGATGGTGCAAACAACATGATGGTGCAAACAACATGATGGTGCACTACAAACAACATGATGGTGCAAACAACATGATGGTGCAAACAACATGATGGTGCACTACAAACAACATGATGGTGCAAACAACATGATGGTGCACTACAAACAACATGATGGTGCAAACAACATGATGGTGCAAACAACATGATGGTGCACTACAAACAACATGATGGTGCACTACAAACAACATGATGGTGCACTACAAACATCATGATGGTGCACTACAAACAACATGATGGTGCACTACAAACAACATGATGATGCACTACAAACAACATGATGGTGCACTACAAACAACATGATGGTGCACTACAAACAACATGATGGTGCACTACAAACATCATGATGGTGCACTACAAACAACATGATGGTGCACTACAAACAACATGATGATGCACTACAAACATCATGATGGTGCACTACAAACAACATGATGGTGCACTACAAACAACATGATGGTGCAAACAACATGATGGTGCACTACAAACAACATGATGATGCACTACAAACATCATGATGGTGCACTACAAACAACATGATGGTGCACTACAAACAACATGATGATGCACTACAAACATCATGATGGTGCACTACAAACAACATGATGGTGCACTACAAACAACATGATGGTGCAAACAACATGATGATGCACTACAAACATCATGATGGTGCACTACAAACAACATGATGGTGCACTACAAACATCATGATGGTGCACTACAAACAACATGATGGTGCACTACAAACAACATGATGATGCACTACAAACATCATGATGGTGCACTACAAACAACATGATGGTGCACTACAAACAACATGATGGTGCAAACAACATGATGGTGCACTACAAACAACATGATGATGCACTACAAACATCATGATGGTGCACTACAAACAACATGATGGTGCACTACAAACAACATGATGATGCACTACAAACATCATGATGGTGCACTACAAACAACATGATGGTGCACTACAAACAACATGATGGTGCAAACAACATAATGATGCACTACAAACATCATGATGGTGCACTACAAACAACATGATGGTGCACTACAAACAACATGATGGTGCACTACAAACAACATGATGGTGCACTACAAACAACATGATGGTGCAAACAACATGATGGTGCACTACAAACAACATGATGATGCACTACAAACATCATGATGGTGCACTACAAACAACATGATGGTGCACTACAAACAACATGATGGTGCAAACAACATGATGATGCACTACAAACATCATGATGGTGCACTACAAACAACATGATGGTGCACTACAAACAACATGATGGTGCACTACAAACAACATGATGGTGCACTACAAACAACATGATGGTGCAAACAACATGATGGTGCACTACAAACAACATGATGATGCACTACAAACATCATGATGGTGCACTACAAACAACATGATGGTGCACTACAAACAACATGATGATGCACTACAAACATCATGATGGTGCACTACAAACAACATGATGGTGCACTACAAACAACATGATGGTGCAAACAACATGATGATGCACTACAAACATCATGATGGTGCACTACAAACAACATGATGGTGCACTACAAACAACATGATGGTGCACTACAAACAACATGATGGTGCACTACAAACAACATGATGATGCACTACAAACATCATGATGGTGCACTACAAACAACATGATGGTGCACTACAAACATCATGATGGTGCACTACAAACAACATGATGGTGCACTACAAACAACATGATGATGCACTACAAACATCATGATGGTGCACTACAAACAACATGATGGTGCACTACAAACAACATGATGGTGCAAACAACATGATGGTGCACTACAAACAACATGATGATGCACTACAAACATCATGATGGTGCACTACAAACAACATGATGGTGCACTACAAACAACATGATGATGCACTACAAACATCATGATGGTGCACTACAAACAACATGATGGTGCACTACAAACAACATGATGGTGCAAACAACATGATGATGCACTACAAACATCATGATGGTGCACTACAAACAACATGATGGTGCACTACAAACAACATGATGGTGCACTACAAACAACATGATGATGCACTACAAACATCATGATGGTGCACTACAAACAACATGATGGTGCACTACAAACAACATGATGATGCACTACAAACATCATGATGGTGCACTACAAACATCATGATGGTGCACTACAAACAACATGATGGTGCACTACAAACAACATGATGGTGCACTACAAACAACATGATGGTGCACTACAAACAACATGATGGTGCAAACAACATGATGATGCACTACAAACAACATGATGGTGCAAACAACATGATGGTGCACTACAAACAACATGATGGTGCAAACAACATGATGGTGCACTACAAACAACATGATGGTGCACTACAAACAACATGATGGTGCAAACATCATGATGGTGCACTACAAACAACATGATGGTGCACTACAAACAACATGATGGTGCACTACAAACAACATGATGATGCACTACAAACATCATGATGGTGCACTACAAACATCATGATGGTGCACTACAAACAACATGATGATGCACTACAAACATCATGATGATGCACTACAAACATCATGATGGTGCACTACAAACAACATGATGGTGCACTACAAACATCATGATGGTGCACTACAAACATCATGATGATGCACTACAAACATCATGATGGTGCACTACAAACAACATGATGTTGCACTACAAACAACATGATGGTGCACTACAAACAACATGATGGTGCAAACAACATGATGGTGCACTACAAACAACATGATGGTGCACTACAAACAACATGATGGTGCACTACAAACAACATGATGGTGCACTACAAACAACATGATGGTGCACTACAAACAACATGATGGTGCACTACAAACAACATGATGGTGCAAACAACATGATGGTGCACTACAAACAACATGATGATGCACTACAAACATCATGATGGTGCACTACAAACAACATGATGGTGCACTACAAACAACATGATGGTGCACTACAAACAACATGATGGTGCACTACAAACAACATGATGGTGCACTACAGCCACCAGCTGGAATGGAGTGTGGATCAGGATCAACAGAACTTGCAAATGGTTCCCCAAACCTGCTTGCTTGCAGGCTAACAAATTTCTCCAGATTGTATTTCGTAGTAACGAGTAATGAAGATGCTTAGGGCATCTGCGTCGTTTACGGCTTAGGGTTCCCAACCTTTTTTGGCTTGTGACCATACTTTGAGGTCACAAAAATCTAGGGCCCAGAGACATTCAAATTCCGGTGGTACACCATCGATAATATCATCAGTGACATCATCAGTGATGTCACATAGTATGCTTCTTTTTCCCAGCTGAATTCTGACTTTAATCTGAGAATTCTGACTTTAATCTCAAAATTCTGACTTTATACTCAGAATCCCGATTTAAAGTTATAATCTCGAGGATTTTCGTCTAAAGAAAAATAAATAAAAATACGAGTCACTCACAATGTTGATTGAGGCTATGGTCCTTTGATGGAAGCATTTGCATTATGTGACATTAATGTCACATAATGCAACACTGTTTGGATCTCACCTGAAATGACCAGTCATCGCCATAGGTGTCACCAAAGAGAAAAAAAACGGAAATGTTCGAGATGATCACTTTAAACTTTTTTTCTCTTTTTTTTAAATCTGAACTTTTTTTTCTCTTTTTTTAAATCTGAAGTGACCCTATCATCTTCGGTAGTATTAAATTGTGTGTGGTGTGTAAAATAAATAAAAAAAATTCAGGCGACCCTATTTGAATTCCAGGTAACCCCACTTAGGGTCACGACCCTAAGCTTCAAAACCACTGGCTTAGGGGAAATGTAATGGATTAAGAGTATACATTTTTGGGAAATTTAGGAAAAGCGAAAATTGACGGAAATATAAATACTCCCCAAAAGATACAGATACTCCCAAAACATACTGAAGTACTATAACAAAGTAGTATTACTTTGTTACATTCCACCACTGGGGAAGACAGGATAGGAGGGACAAGGATGGATGTAGGGAGGCAGCAGGGAAAGCAGAGAGGACGTTAGGAGGGAGATGGATGGAAGGATGGTGGAAGGCAGGGAGAGGGGAGGTCTGAAGGAGACAGTGGTGGTGGTAAGCAATATGAAGGTATCACTCACACACACATACAGTAGATGCATTTTCTCTGTCTTTATCAATCAAGCAACCACTCTCCCTCGCCAATATCTCTCTCACACACACACACACACACACACACACACACGCACACGCACACACACACACACACTCCATCTTGGCCCACCTGCACATTGCGACATGTTAATTAATACTTATAGCTGGAGTGAGCGGCTATAAAAAGAGACCTGACGCTCCCCGACAGCTCTGTCACATAATCCCTCATTTTGGCTCCACATGAACAAGACCTGCATCCCTGGATGGTTGCAGAAAATCCTCTTTAAGCCCATCGGTGTGAGTGAACGTACACCAGGTGTGAGCGAACATACACCAGGTGTGAGCGAACGTACAGTAGGTGTGAACGCAAACGTATGTTTGCTGTCAGCACCCTGTAACAGGGGGGGCTTGTTAGCACCACCTGTTTCAATAAAGCCCACTTTGGTATGCTTCTTCTGGGCCCGTGACAGCTGAACGGACTCCTGAATTCGACCGCCCCCCACCCTCCGAAGCTAAGACCGGGCCCCCAGAGTGCTGTTTGGTGACATTCCGGGCCTGGTTTTCCCAGCCACTAATAATATTCTGGGAGCAGGGCCGCCTTTACGATTTCAGGCTGGATGAAGTGGCAGACGAGACGTCATCTGCTCCCTCATCAAACTACGCTTCAAGAAAGGCTCCCCCCTGCTGATGCAGTGGCAACACATGTTAAGCAGCAAAGCTGTTGTCTTCTGCTGTCAATGGAGCTCTGTATGGAGCTCTGTGTGGAGCTGTGTGTGGAGCTGTGTGTGGAGCTCTGTATGGAGCTCTGTATGGAGCTCTGTATCTCTGTGGAGCTCTGTGTGGAGCTCTGTATGGAGCTCTGTATGGAGCTCTGTATCTCTGTGGAGCTCTGTGTGGAGCTCTGTATGGAGCTCTGTATGGAGCTCTGTGTGGAGCTGTGTGTGGAGCTCTGTGTGGAGCTCTGTATGGAGCTCTGTATCTCTGTGGAGCTCTGTGTGGAGCACTGTGTGGAGCTCTGTATGGAGCTCTGTATCTCTGTGGAGCTCTGTGTGGAGCTCTGTATGGAGCTGTGTGTGGAGCTCTGTGTGGAGCTCTGTGTGGAGCTCTGTATGGAGCTCTGTATCTCTGTGGAGCTCTGTGTGGAGCACTGTGTGGAGCTCTGTATGGAGCTCTGTGTGGAGCGCTGTGTGGAGCTCTGTGTGGAGCTCTGTGTGGAGCTCTGTATGGAGAGCTCTGTGTGGGAGCCTGATTCCCCTACATTACTTGAGTTATGGCTTAGCCATAGTGGACAACAGGAAATTTTGACATGGCTGGGATTGAATTACTGTTTCTTTTTCTTTTCTTTCGAGGGACAACTCCATTAGGGCAATATGAAATCATTTTTCTTCTCCCAAATTCATTTTTTTACCATTGAAATTTTAATTTAGGGTTAGCGTGAATTTTAGATATAAAAGAAAAACGAAAAAAGGACACGGCATGTGGCATGGGAAAACAGCTCAAGTGACAACTTTGCAAGACTCTTTTATAATTATGAAATAGGTTACTACAATAATTATGCCTTTTTCTCTTCATAATTTCAGCCAAAATCGAAAAATCTGCAATATTCCATGCTTCACACTTGATTCTACTTTTATCACCAAATTCCATGATTCTGCTTCCATGAGTCTGCTTTCTCTGCATTGCAGAAATCGATATGGCCCTACTAAACTAAAGCCTATTCATAATGCAAAAGCATGTGTGCGTGCGTGTGAGTAGTATTTTGCATTCCTGTCTTACAGAACATGTAACACCTATGAATTATATAGCTGAAAACATCCTGTAAGCTATGCGTTTCTGCTGACAGGAGCAACATAGATCACACACATGTACTGTATGCATCAGTGGATCTCAACAGCTGTGTTGAGCGAGCACAGAGAGAAGCACATATGCTATGTATATGCTAAGCATCTAGAGCGGAGAGAGAGGGAGAGGTTATGCAGAGTGAAGGTAAGTGTGTAGCACATAGCATCTAGAGTGGAGAGAGAGAGAGAGGTTATGCAGAGTGAAGGTAAGTGTGTAGCACATAGCATCTAGAGCGGAGAGAGAGAGAGGGGTTATGCAGAGTGAAGGTAAGTGTGTAGCACATAGCATCTAGAGTGGAGAGAGAGAGAGGGGTTATGTAGAGTGAAGGTAAGTGTGTAGCACATAGCATCTAGAGCAGAGAGAGAGAGAGAGAGAGAGGGGTTATGCAGAGTGAAGGTAAGTGTGTAGCACATAGCATCTAGAGCGGAGAGAGAGAGAGAGAGAGAGAGAGAGAGAGAGAGAGAGTGGTTATGCAGAGTGAAGGTAAGTGTGTAGCACATAGCATCTAGAGCGGAGAGAGAGAGAGGGGTTATGCAGAGTGAAGGTAAGTGTGTAGCACATAGCATCTAGAGTGGAGAGAGAGAGAGGGGTTATGTAGAGTGAAGGTAAGTGTGTAGCACATAGCATCTAGAGCAGAGAGAGAGAGAGAGAGAGAGGGGTTATGCAGAGTGAAGGTAAGTGTGTAGCACATAGCATCTAGAGTGGAGAGAGAGAGAGGGGTTATGTAGAGTGAAGGTAAGTGTGTAGCACATAGCATCTAGAGTGGAGAGAGAGAGAGGGGTTATGTAGAGTGAAGGTAAGTGTGTAGCACATATCATCTAGAGCAGAGAGAGAGAGAGGTTATGTAGAGTGAAGGTAAGTGTGTAGCACATAGCATCTAGAGTGGAGAGAGAGAGAGGGGTTATGTAGAGTGAAGGTAAGTGTGTAGCACATAGCATCTAGAGTGGAGAGAGAGAGAGGGGTTATGTAGAGTGAAGGTAAGTGTGTAGCACATAGCATCTAGAGCAGAGAGAGAGAGAGAGGTTATGCAGAGTGAAGGTAAGTGTGTAGCACATAGCATCTAGAGCAGAGAGAGAGAGAGAGGTTATGTAGAGTGAAGGTAAGTGTGTAGCACATAGCATCTAGAGCAGAGAGAGAGAGAGAGAGAGAGAGGGGTTATGCAGAGTGAAGGTAAGTGTGTAGCACATAGCATCTAGAGCAGAGAGAGAGAGAGAGAGGGGTTATGCAGAGTGAAGGTAAGTGTGTAGCACATAGCATCTAGAGTGGAGAGAGAGAGAGGGGTTATGTAGAGTGAAGGTAAGTGTGTAGCACATAGCATCTAGAGTGGAGAGAGAGAGAGGGGTTATGTAGAGTGAAGGTAAGTGTGTAGCACATAGCATCTAGAGCAGAGAGAGAGAGAGAGAGGGGTTATGCAGAGTGAAGGTAAGTGTGTAGCACATAGCATCTAGAGCAGAGAGAGAGAGAGAGAGGGGTTATGCAGAGTGAAGGTAAGTGTGTAGCACATAGCATCTAGAGCAGAGAGAGAGAGAGGGGTTATGCAGAGTGAAGGTAAGTGTGTAGCACATAGCATCTAAAGCGGAGAGAGAGAGAGGGGTTATGCAGAGTGAAGGTAAGTGTGTAGCACATAGCATCTAGAGCGGAGAGAGAGGGGGGGTTAGCAGGTCAGCTGTGGTCAGAGGGGGAGCGCTGGCAGAAGACATGAGCATCATGTAGAGGCAGGTTACAGCAGGAAGTGAGTGGAGCTGTTAGGCAGATAAACACTGAGGAGCAGGAACCACTTTAGCAATTGAGGGTGTGACCTATACAAGAGTTAAACAGGGAAGGGTTAGCTTAGTTAGCATAGTGATGGGCAGCAGCAAAGCCCATGCACTTAGAGAGGAGACAGTAGAAGATTAGTGGTTCTCAAAGTGGGGTCTGGGGACCACCAGGGGTTCTTGGCCTTGATGGGGGGGGGGGGGGGGGGGGCGTCCCCAGCAAAAAAGGCATATAATTTATGTCCACAATAATTTCATCCATAAGTAACACAATGACTAGTATGACTATTTTGGTGGTGGGGTTCATACACTTTCTGTAATAAAACATCAAAATAGTGAAACCACTCCTCTGGTATCAGACTTTGCTGAGGTGCTTGAGAGTGTGAAGGAGGTCTATGACCGGAAGCTTGTAATAAAGAAGGTTTTTGCACCGATTTGAATGTGCGGCCGCTGCTTTTTCCACTCTGTAATAAAACATCTAAAAGCAAAACATCTTGTCAGATGGGAGACCCTGCAACAAAATCTTATCAAATATGGGTCAGTGGTCTAATGTGTATCAGTTTTTGGTCCTTGATGTTTGAGGACCACTGCGTAGAGCAGAGGTTCTCACATGTTTTTCATCCAAGGACCCCTTACAAGATAGAAAATATACCAGGGACCCCCTCATTCTGATTTGTGAAGCTTAATTGTTTCCACGGTAACGTGCTTGACTTTTAAATTGATAGGTTTGTTAGATTAGAATTTAATCCATGAGCCATTTAGATTTAAAGCAGAAAATATTTTTTTTGAACTAGCTTTTGCAAAAAAAAAATCGTATTTTCCTGAAAACTTTTCGCGGACCCAAAGTGCCACAGACCCCTGGGGGTCCCCGGACCCCCATTTGAGAACCACTGGCATAGAGGACTTGAGGAGAGGATGGAACTGAGTTCAGGTCTCACTAGAGGAGATGAGCAGAAGACAGCTAATGAGGTCCTAGAAGCAGAGCAAACAGGAAGTCTGGCTGCTGCTAGCTGGTGGCTTACTGTTCAAAGCGGATGTTCCGCAGGTCTCCGTTATTGATACGGACGATACAGTCGTTCTCTTGGAACAGGCTCTGCTGCTCGGCTTTGCCTCCTCGCTCCAGACGTTTGACCAACAGGCCCAGAGTCCTGAAAGGGTTAAAAGCACGGGTTAATAACAAGATGCAAGAGCAGCTTCAGGATTCAATATGGCTGCTTTGCTGCTGCCAGGCAGGGCCTTCAGGGAAGGAGAGTCCACCATAACATCTACTCATGTGGGATTATATCCACAGCAACCTACCTAGAGTAACCTCTGGGTTTCTAATAGGGCTGAAAGAAATGGACATAAAATCTAATTGAGATTATTCCACAGACTATAGCAATTGTAGTCGAGTCACATTTGTCTTGTCATAAAGTTTGTAGTTTTCACCAGCCGCGACAGCTTCAGCTGGGATTGTGTGAGTCTGTGTGTTTATGTCTGTGGACAGATTTTGTCAGCGCAATAGCGTCAAAACCGTGCAAGATACAGTCACGAAACTTTACAGGCGTGTAGTTGACATAAAAACTTTGACTTCTAAAAAAACGTTGACTTCTAAACTGGGTGTGATCCAAGACAAATATTTGTGTAAATGGACAATAAAGTGTTATCTTATTTTATAAGCTGGATTCTAAAGTTGACCCACAAGCTTCTCTATCCTCTCTTAGTTGTCCTGCTTTGTGTCATGCCGTCGGTGTTCTGTGTGGTTTAATTTATACTGATGCAAAGAGTCCCCTTCCCACGGTCAGGTGGCTATCAGAGAGTCTGTGGTGTTGTGTTGTGAAAACTGCTTCAGTGAAAGACAAGAATGTTTCCTAATTGCTGCCTCCACTGCACGGTGTAGTAGGCTACTTGCACAGAGTGTACAGTATGGTCCTCGTGCTATTTGCATGGCCAGGCTTATGAGATGAAGCACTCACAGTTGTTTTGGGCCTGCCTTCACATTAGGGTGCATCGTCGGGCCGTGTGGGGGAGGCAGCTATTCAAAAGCAATCAGCGCGGGGGTGTCTGCAGCGCGGGGGTGTCTGCAGCGCGGGGGTGTCTGCAGCGCGGGGGTGTCTGCAGCACGGGGGTGTCTGCAGCACGGGGGTGTCTGCAGCACGGGGGTGTCTGCAGCACGGGGGTGTCTGCGGTGCGGGGGTGTCTGCGGTGCGGGGGTGTCTGCAGCGCGGGGGTGTGTCTGCAGTGCGGGGGTGTCTGCAGCGCAGGTGTTAACTTCCTCACCCCTGAGACTCCTGCTTCTCTCGGCTAACCTGCGCTACTGAAGCAATAAATTAAATGGATTTTCAAGGAGCGATGGGAAAAGAGCAGCGTTGAGCATTTTGGGGCAGTGGGTGGAGAGATGTATGGAAGTGTTCCATTTATTCATGAGCTGTGCATTTATGAGGATGTAAACTATGTAAGCATTTCAACATGTAAACTACTATGTGCAACTTTTGTCTTGGCTGTATATTTGCCTTTGGATTTATTGGACCATGTAGGCCTATAGCCCATATACCGTGTCTATTTGTGTTGATTCTACATATATGCGATATGTAAATCGTTTTTTCCCCCTGAAAATGTATTTTTTATCTGAGATGATTTCTTCAAATGATTTTTGAGTGTCACCTGCTCATGGAGTGACATCATGCATCAGGTGACACGTCTATATGGAATGAATGCACTTTTCTTTGTCCAGACCAAGATGCACCTTGGATGGAAACGTTGTGGCATAAATAGAGAAGTGTAACTAGGCCTATGCCTCGATGTGCGGCCTCGACTTTTTATTCCTGGACAAATCGCTTTGTGGCAACAAACAACCGTGCTGAGCTGCTCAACTCAACCGTGCTGAGCTGCAACGCCAAGCAGTGATTATAGATCAGTGTGAGGAAGAGAATCAACGGCGGATAGGAAGGGCGGCACACACCTAAAGCAGTCTTCACTATGTGGCCTGTGTGTGTGTGTGTGTGTATAGAGGCTAAAGCAGTCTTCTTCACTATGTGGCCTGTGTGTGTGTGTGTGTGTGTGTGTGTGTGTGTGTGTGTGTGTGTGTCTGTGTGTGTGTGTGTGTGTATAGAGGCTAAAGCAGTCTTCTTCACTATGTGGCCTGTGTGTGTGTGTGTGTGTGTGTGTGTGTGTGTGTGTGTGTATAGAGGCTTGCTGAGGTGCTGAGAGTGAATGTCGCCAAGTTAAATCGGCTTGATTTGAGGCTTTAATACTCACTCTGCCATGGCTTATAATTCAATATGGACGGGAATGTGATTACAGAGAGGGAAAAACAGTTCCCGAGTTGCGGAAGTTCGGAGACAATTCCCCTGATTGGATTTGAGTGCGGACACAATGCGATTTGCTGCGAGGGGGAGGGGCTATATCTCTGATGAAAGTTGGGCATCTTAATCTCGGGATAACGCCCGGCCTGACATTTCCCCAATAAAAGAAAAGTGTGTTATAAATGCTTTTAGGTTGATTAAGTCGGGCAGTGGGAGAAGTGATACGGTCTCTATTCTCAATAAGGCGTGAGAGCCGGTTGTGGAGACACCGATCATATTTGTGAGACTGAGGCCAGAGCCGTACAGAAAGACAGTTTGGACATGTGGGTTTTTCAGCTGGCTTTGTGCCGCTGGCTTATCATAAATACAAACCGTACTGCTGTGGTGGGAAATAAGAGACGTTGCGCTTGTAGACGTTGTAATGTAAAACGCTATAAAGTGTTATTACCATCTTAAACTGGCCTGTACACTGTTTTTATGAGCTTTGAACATTCTTCCAGGGATAAGAAGGGCCTCCGTGCTCAACTCCAGGTCTGAAAAGCAGTCTTCTTCCTGGACCACATGTGGCTCAACTCCAGGTCTGAAAAGCAGTGTTCTTCCTGGACCACATGTGGCTTAACTCCAGGTCTGAAAAGCAGTCTTCTCCTGGACCACATGTGGCTTAACTCACTGTTGAGGTTTGGAACTGAACCATCAGTCAAACTGTGTGTGGAGGTTTCAGGACTTCAAACAGCCTCTCTGGGTCTCTATGCAAACCAGCTGTGACATTCCTCTCATTCCACCACAGCTTTGTCCCGGTGTGTGTGTGTGTGTGTGTGTGTGTGTGTGTGTGTGTGTGTGTGTGTGTGTGCGCGACGTGTGCGTGTGTTTGTGTGTGTGTGTGTGTGCGTGTGTGTGCGTGCGTGTGTGTGTGTGCGTGTGTGTTGTGTACACTGCACATTGTAAGCTTTTCATCATGTAAAGGCATTTGGACAGGAGCCCCAGAGAAAAATGACAGTCACCTGCAGACCCTAAACAAGCATGATTGATCACTGTAAACTGCCAGATGGCTTCCTGATGCCGATCAAGGAACCTATATAGAAGGAGGAGACATGGCTCACGGCACACAGCGTTCAGATTTTTGCATTGGGGCCAGTTCTATTGAAGTGAATGGGGTGGGCAGGGTAATGCCTGGGACACACCAGAAACGTCGCCGATGGATGCAGCGCGTCACGGACGGGTCGAGCAGGAGCCTGGCTAGAGACGGGTTTTCACCAGCTGCAACCCCACAGCACTTCCTTTTTCTCAGCTTCTTCTTCTGTGTTTTATGGCGGTTGGCATCCTTAAATGTTGCATTACCACCACCTGAATTGTATCAGCTTCACAGCGCTAACTATTGACAGTGTCCACTTTCTCAGCTATTCAGGGGGAAACACTGACATAGCCTACTTCTATTTCTATTTTTTATTGTTGCTATGTAAACATTTAAATGTAAAGATAGGCCTATGCGTGCAAAAACGTACTGATAGTCGGCTTACTCTCTAACATGTAGCATTTATTAGCATATCAGGCTAGCTCCGGACCAGAAAACAACGCTTCCTACTACCCAGCTGTCTATCCGACAGGGGTGGTTGTTATGGCAACTATCAACAACAACAACTACTACTACTACTAACTACTAACTACTACAAGACATAAAGACCGAAATAGGTTACTTTTGTTACTGCGTCTGTCGAAGACACGGCCTAACGTTAACATTTAATATGAGCCGAATATCAGCCTGCGCTCAGCTATGTATACAGGAAGTAAACCGGATATTCAGGTGGGTTGTGACGGTTGGTATTGTTGTCAAGTTAAAACTGTCTATACACACCAGAAGCTCTCTGTTTTCTCTGTCACAACTTGCACTGACCTCATGCGGCCACTCGGGGCTCACATCAAAAAGTAGACCAGACATGGAAACTCTCACTGGAGGACGCGAGACAACGCGGCGCGCTGCGGCTGGTGTGATCGCTCTAAACTGGTAACAAGAACGGCGAAATGAAACTGCTTCTGTGATGCTTCCGCGTCGGAGACACTTCTGCTGTATTCCCACCGTAAGGCCCACTATAAACCATCATATCTGTGTCATTCCACCTTTCATCGAAAAATGCTTCCACCAGATTAAAGAAAACACATTATGTGATGTTGACTGATGTATCATGATGTAGTTGAGCTAATCTGGCTCTATTTTGGACCAAACAGGGGTTTGACTGAGCTGAGCTACTGTATAGGCAGCTGCTGGACAGAACCATGATCTGTTTGGAGACCAATAATAAGGAAAACTAACGCACACATTTACATAGAAGAAAAACATGAGTCAACATCACATATTGTGTTTTCTTTAATCTGGTGGATATTATGGTTTATAGTAGGACTTAGAGTCAAAAATAGAGTCCGCAGGCCGGCAACTGCTGCTCCCACAATTTATTTAGTTTATTTTGGTTGTGTATACTTGCACTTCGGTCCTGCACCTGGTTTGTAACTTTTGGATGTGCATGTCTTTTTTACCCTTTTACTTTCCATGCCCGCCCCATTCACATTCACAACAACGCAACTGAACCCAACGCAACATGAACACTGTGACATGAGTGATGTCTTATCCTTCTTATTAAGGGTGCATGATGCAGATGTGCAACTCTGTGTGTGTGTGTGTGTGTGTGTGTGTGTGTGTGTGTGTCAAATATGAAACAGATAACATGCTCACTTGTAACAGCATGGATACCAGCCAGCAGTGCTTTGTCTTAATGAAAAATCTGTTGCTTCAAATCAGATCATATCTATAAGCTAAGCTAGGCTGCTGCTAACACAACACAACAGACTGAGTCAACTCTGACCTGCCCCGGATGTGCTTCAGAAGAAGCAGTGAGAAGCGCTTCTGTTTGGTAACAGAAGAAGAAGAGAAACCACAGAAGAAGAACATATTAAGGACATCCAGGGCAGGTCAGAGTTGACTCCGTCTGTTGTGTTGTGTAGCTTAGCAGCCTAGCTTAGCATATAGATATGATCTGATTTCAAGATTATGGACGATTCAATTCATTTGATACTCATATGGAATAAAGCCACATATCGATTACAAACAGCAGCAGGAGATAAAGCGGGAGGTGTTATCTATGTGATGGACACTCGGCCAGCAAACGGAGCAGGCTGTCGGCAGCACAGGAGGTTAGTTAGATAGCTAATTCATGTTTTCATAATTAACAACCATAATGAACCGCGATGTGACAGAAAATGTGTTATTTACAGAGCACAGAGCGTAGTCAGCTTGCCCCGTTTGCGCCCGTTATAGCCTGTTTGAGGACACTACTCTGAGCTGAATATCTTCTGTGGGCATCCGAATGAAACCAAAGTTATTTGGGTGAGTAAAACTTCATATTTTAAGCTGGAAATAAGGGTCTGGGGTGTAAAAAAACAGGAATTCTCCTTTAAACCTTGTTCATTTGTATATGCAGTACATACTCCTGATTTAGTAATGATACAAAGCTGTTACATTGAGACATTTTGGGACTTTTTCAAACTTTTGTTCTCTCCCTCCCTCTTCCTCTCTTCTCGTCTCCCTCCCTCTTTTCCTCCCACCCTCCCTCGTCCTCCCTCCTTCCCTCGCCCATTGTAACCAGCCTACTCGGCCATCTTTACCTGCGGTCTCTGGCACTGAAAGGCACCACGTGGATTCCCAGAGGCCCGCCGTCGTTTGACACCTCCACCAGTTTGACTATGTCTCTGGGAGACGGCGAGGAGAGGGGGGGTGAGAGGGAGGGGGGGGGTGATGAGGGGGGGGGGCACCGTGTGGGCAAAAACAAAACATGGAATAAGATGGAGTGAATGGAAGGAACAGGATGACAACAACAACAAAAACAGGTGAATAAATGAAGAAGACGTGAAACAAGAAGGAATAAAGACAAAAGAAAGACAAGAAAACAGTGTGGTCCAAATAAATCAAGCACACATCAGGGATAACACAGAACACTGAGGCTGCTCCCAAATCCTCTCATGGGGTCTCACACACACACACACACACACACACACACACACACACACACACACACACACTTAGCCTGCTAAACCATCCAGATGACGTCAACTCACATTTGCTTCGTTCTGCGGATACGTCTGGGGGCGGGTCTTTTCAAGTTTCAATACTTTATTGCCATTCAACATCGTTGATAGGAATTTGATTTTCAGAAATTCCGAAGTCCACAGACCAATCAGGGACCTGCCTTGTAGTTGATATCATAACCAGCCAATCAGGGACGCCGCTAGCAAAGCAGTAATGCCGGCTCCCATGACTCTGCGTTTCCCTATGTAACGAGCGGTTAACGTTAACGTTCGTAGAGGTTACACAGCCGTAAGTGCAGTTATTGCAGAAATAGAACCAATAACAACAATTAAACAAGAACAGTACAAGAAGAAGAGTACTGTATGTTTCTCGCTGTGCTTCTTCTTCTTTGTATTTGACTGGATCTGACTGATTGGCTGAAGGACTGGATTTGGTTGCGCTGATTGGCTGAAGGAGTTGTCTGTCAAGGCAAGCAGTCCCACCCACTGAAATCACTGTGGACAGATTGGAGTCCGTCCAGTCTGATACAGGATATGATGAGGTCACATGATCAGGATGGTTTAACCAGGCTAAGAGTTCAACCCAAAAAATGTAAAATACATATTTTCCCATGGAGCTGTAGCGCTGTTTATCCATCTACATCGTTTTGACTGAACAACACCCCCTAGTTTCTGAGCAGTTTCATGTAGGAACAAGCAGCTAGTGGGTGTAGTTTGGTCCAAAGAAAACTAGCCTGCTAGCTGCCAGCTAGGAGCTAGAGACTGTAGTTTGGTCGAAAGAAAATAGTTCCTACTCTATATAAAACTGCTCACAAGGTCTGTGGTTTATCTTGAGTAACCGGGTCATGATTTCTGGAAAGAAACATTGCTGTTGAGCCTTTTCTTTGTGTGTATTTATTTTGCAATTTGAGCACCACAAGCTGAGTGCCATCCTCCAGTTCCATTCTATTTGAGAGAAGGCAGACATCTCACCAGCCGATATCTCCAAAACTCAGCGACTCACACCAAAACCATCTACATGGATGAATAGCACTACAGGCGAGAGGGAAGTATTTAGTTTGGATTTTTTTGGGTGAAGTGTCCCTTTAAGATGAGGAAAATATAGCCTTGATAGTCCTGCAGCACTAGGCAAGGCTTTCATTCCAAAAGGTTACATATCCATCTTCAAAACAACGGCTCAGTATTGACAAAAGCAGGCGACGGAGCACTCCACAATGTGCTTATTCCCTAAGCTCCGTGCTCAAGACAGCTAATGATGTCATTAAAATGTCATTTTGTCAGACTAGGTGTTCTTTTTCAAACGGGAGATATCTCTCATTTAGGAATGAAACTCGTCCGAGGAGGATAAACCCAATCTGATATTAATGCATGTGGAGGTGCAATAAAACAGAGAACACCATGACATTATGACTGAAGTCGTAGAGTGCTGCACTGCAGACAGAGACCAGCTGAGGTTGGAAACATGACATCTTCCTTCTGGTTCTCACCAGGATTGCAGGGTTTCTCCTGGTCTCAGAATGGGCCTTTTGGGGGGTGTCATTTCAACTTAAAGGAGTCATTCATGCACAAATGGCATCACTGGTCCACAGCTTAACTCAAATCAACTCTCAATAAATGTCAAACTAAATGAATCTCTGCAAAACTGTTTACAGTTTTTCAGATACGTGTGAGATAATGTGTAAAATAAATCTACATTGTTTTTCTGTGGCAAGTCCCTTTAAAAATGTGTGCTTTTAAAGGAGAATAAAAACAATTACAACCTGGATTAAGCTTATTTCCAGCTTTAATTATGATTTTTAACTCACCCTGAAAAGTTTTTATTTTTTATATTGATGCACCACAAATCTTCTGACACGCAGCGGCTCCCGTTCTCCCCGATCATCAGTTTGTAATCCTAATGACTTTAGTCATTAGGATCAAGTAAATACGGGCGGCCATCAAATTCAAATTCAAATGCATCGTCTATATTATCCAAACCAGATACATGTCCAGCCATCCTACGTGTGTGTAGCCTAACATGGACGGTCAGGTCAGCTTGATCGACTGCTCTGAGTTCTCAACTGAGTCTGAGTTCTGAGTCCCCGGATGTCAGTCCCCAAATGGAAACAGAGCACTGGATGGCTGGCAGAGGTCAGTACAACCGGTCACATTCATCAGTCAGTATCCTATAATAAGCATATGAGCCACTGCGTGTCAGAAAATAAGCTATTTAAAGGATGTAAATACATGCATTACATATGCCCCCGTATTCCTCATTTCCAGGCCGCTGCTCAGCGCATCATAGCTTCATGGTGCATCGATATTAAAAAAAAAAAAAAAAAATCCAGGTTGAGTTAAAAATCATAATTAAAGCTGGAAATAAGGTCCAGGTTGTAAAAGAAAAACAGAATTATCTTTTAACTGTGAAATTCTCTAAGATGATAGAGTACAATGCTTGATTTTGGGTTAGTGTTTAGTCAAGGTTATCCTGAATACAACCATACAATCAGTTTCAGAAAGAAAGCTATTTGCAGGTGCTAATGTAGGAATTTAACTTTGAAATTCTCTAAAATGATACTGTAAAAATGATTTTGAGTTAATATGCAGTCAGGGATGTCCTGAACTCAAATACCAGTCAGTCAGGATTTTTTTCTTTTCTTGCAACCCAAAATCAAAGAATAAAGTAATGTCCCCCACAATTTAGTGGGGTGTTTAAAATTTATAAGGCTAAAATTCCTAAAACCTAAAATGATGCTGGGAAAAACCCTGGGATTGTGGATGTGAATAGGCAAAAAGCACTAACCACTAACTGAGTGAGTAAAAATGACGTCAAAAGACTATCTGCTTCCCAGACATGCGTTACGCTGGGAAGGAATTGGTTTGCTTATCATTTAATTGCATTTACAGGGATGATTTTTGCTTATATGAAAACAAAAGCCTAATCAAAAGCAGCAGTTAGAGCTATTGGCCTAGACTCTACCTGTTGGTATGTTTCGCATGGAAAAACATCTGCACACAGGCTTTTTTTCTTTACAAATCTAATGGAGGCAGAGTTTTGATACAGAGAGCGTGATTAGCTCTGGGAAAATAGGGCCCTTGTTGACAACTGAGAGGCGGGAGAAGCCAGCCAGCCTCACTGGGAAATCATATGAATAGTAATACCATACCTGCATATTAAACTGGAAGCGTGCAACAGAGCAAAAATAACAAAACAAAACACAGTTGTTAATATCACAGGCAGGCAGGCAGAATGGGTTAGTGCGTGGGCTTGCTGCGGTCAGCCGAGGATCGTTTTGCTCCCATGAAAGAGAGTTATGGAAATCAGGAGACTGGGGGGTTTCGAATGAGATTTTCCACAAACAACCCTCCAGATGGCAATACAGAAGCTGCTCTACCTCTCCACTGGGCATTACTGTGTGAGGGGAGAGAACAGAAGCTGCTCTACCTCTCCACTGTGCATTACTGTGTGAGGGGAGAGATGGAACAGTGGCTACTGCTCATACCCCATAGTTCACGACATGACGGTGAAAAAACAAAACTGCAGCACTTAGGGATGCAAACAATTCATCCGAGATCGATTAATCGATCGTTAAGGATTTACTCCGGCACGTGAAAATGTACTCGATCAAAACAATAAGGTAGGGTGTAGCCCTTTTCAGACACGTCAGGTAGTAGAACTGTGACTGAGCTCCTGGCAGCCATCTTTGGCCTGAAAGGAGAGGAAAACACACCTTTGCAAATATGAAGCGGGAGAAGAGAAGCGTTGTGTGGAAGCATTTTGAACAGAAAGGAGAAGAGAGGCCACATGCAAATACTGTGATTGGGTGTCCACCTACAACACGTCAACAACAACAATGCTCCATCACTTGAACAATGTTTATTTGGATAAATCGCCTGACTCCTCCTCGTCTCACCTGGACTGAAGCAACCAAGCATCAGCGCAGCGTTTAAGAGCGGCGACTCGGTGAGCAGAACAAATAAACGATCTGCGGTAAGGGAAGTTATGCCTCTACGTTTTTATATGTTTCAATGCTGTGAGAAATATGCAATATGTTGCTGCTGTATAAAGGTTTTATTTAGGAAAAAACAGATTTGGTATTGTTTGGAAAACTTATTTTTAATTACAATTAATCGATCGATTGATCGTTAACGTTATCGATGATCGATTCAGGAATTTGCGGACAATTTGCATCCCTAGTAGCACTTTATATTCATATGAACTAGTTTCTTATTAGCCGCACATTAACAGTTTATTAGTCGTTACAAAGCCCTTATTAGTGCCTTAGGGATCCTGTCCACAGGGAACGTTTGAGGTGGTCACTTAGTGTCAAAAGGTTGAGAACCACTGTTCTATGCAATCAGCCAGCCAGTGTTTTGGTGAGTCTTCAGACATGGCAGAACACAGAGGTTAGGATTCATTCAGGGAAAACCCCGTGCCGTGATTGGAGGACTTACTCTAGTGACCTCACGGGGGTGTGGTCCATGCAGGAGTCGGCTCGGCCAATGGGCTCGATCCTCCCGTTCTCTTCCTCTCTGGACTCGTCATCCTGAAAAACACAAGGAAGGAGATACCGTGAGAGGTCATCAAAGCATACCTGGTATCGGCATATCCAGGTCCAGTGAAACTCTGTCAGTGATGTGATGTGTTGTTCTGTCTGTAGGCAGCCTTGTTGAAAAATGATTTAATTTCATTTATTTGGATAGGGACAGATACACAAACATAACATTTATCAAAAAACATCAGATGTCATGGATCACAGCATTTGTAGCCTAAGTTAATTTGCAACGCTCGTCCCTAGTTATTAAAAGCAAGGATATCAGAAAATTGATAAATCATTAAACAACAGAAACAATCATAAACAGCATAGGTCATCACCCACACACAGTCCTTCATGGGAACATTGGCAGTTACTGAGGAACTGCTTTAGATTGGTTTTAAAATGGTCCCAGCTACGATCCTTATGCTACTTTATCGAAAAATGCTACCTTGTCTGTATAGGGGAGACTCGTTCAGATATCTTGAGGTGAAAGGTCTAATCTCAATGAGGCTAACCAGGATAAATAAAGGTTAAATAAAAATAAAAAATACTTGCCAAAATTCTGCCTAACTTTTGAGTGTTATTTAGGCCCCTTTCCGAGAAGCTAACATGACATGGTTACCAATGGATGCATTAGTTCATTTACTTCCATGATACCAGATACTTCGCTCTGGCTTTAGAATTGAGCCCACCTAACGCTACACGCATCTGATTTGTATCATTATGGAATCGGGAGATTAACAGGAGCAATTACACTGTACCAATCAGGAGCAGATCAGGAGAAAGGCTAAGAGATAGGAAGACTGGCTCTGCAGGTAAGCATCAAAGGTGCACGTCAGCGCCAGCTCGAATATGAATCCAGACTTTGATGGCATGGCATCATCTTTGATGTGATCCCTCGTCTTTTCTGATCTCTGTCTTTAGTGCAGAAATAGCCTCACTTCAAACGGATCTTTAGAAGAGAAGATGACATCAAAAGGTGATGAAACTAAATGAAACCAAACAGATCCAATATGGCATTAGAACAAAAGCAAGCAGGGCTGCAACTGATGCTCAGTTTCATTATCCATTCAGCTGTTGATTATTTTCTCCACTAATCGATGAGTCACAAAATGGTGAAAAATTACTTTTTCCCCAAAGCCAAAGATGACGTCCTCAAATATCTTCATTTGTCCAGACCAACAGTCCACAACCCAAAGAGAATCTATTTTAACTACCGTCATAGTTTTGGTCTGAGTGAAATGTTCTATGGTCTCTCCTGGGTTAAAGTTAACCCTATAACCCTGATTATAAATATAGCTGAATCTCTTGGTTTCACAAAGTAAAACTATTTTTAATACGCATGTTATGAAATGTCTATGGGAAAATAAATGGCGGATGGAATCGCTTGGTGCGCATGCCGAACCCGGAAGTGACTTTGACTCTCTATAATAAAGTAATTGTTGCAGCGCTTTATCCAAAGGTCCGAGACTGACTGATGCTCGTTTAAATGCGATGAGGATCCCTCAAACACCAACAGATTGAACATCAACCATGCTGAGATCCATTATAGAGCGATGATTGCAAGCTGTAGGGCCAATGGCGTTTCAGCAATAGGCGGGCTTTATCGCAACACTTGTATGCGATTGGCTGCTGACGGCCAATGTCAAAAGATCAGTTGCGTCCAACGTTTCCTCTCCGTCAAACAAGGTGGCCAGGGTTGAATTCAGTCGGGGTTTCCTGTGGTCGTAGAAGATGAAGACTTTCCGGCAGAGTTTCTTGAGCTGCAGCTGACGTGTAACCTGACACAGCCAGATGGTTCGTTACACAGAAGCATCTTGAACTTGTCTTTGGAAAAGGGCGTGTTAAAAAAAAAAAGTACCTATCAGGTGATTGGATGAACCATCTGTCCATCTACCTAAATCCCACCCATAGCTGCCTCTGGACGCTGATTGGTCCAGCCCAGAGTAAAACCAATAGCTTAGAGCGCGGCAAGTTGGATTTCTCGCACGATTGTTAACGTGTGCGGTTCACACACACAAAAAAAATAAAAAAATAAAAGCTGAACGTACACTAATGCCCTCACTAATGCACAGAAATAGTGGACTATTCAGTGTGTTGCCATTTTTTTTATAGTGTCCGACTTCTCAACTGTTAATTTGATT
>NC_139635.1:6439673-6472173 GCF_964638095.1 Poromitra crassiceps | reverse complement strand
GAGGCAGGCTGGATGTGGAGAGAGAGAGAGACAGTCTGAGAGAGAGCGACAGGATGGATGTGGCGAGAGAGAGAGAGACAGTCTGAGAAAGAGAGGCTGGATGTGGAGAGAGAGAGAGAGAGAGAGAGACAGTCTGAGAAAGAGAGGCAGGCTGGATGTGGAGAGAGAGAGAGAGAGAGAGAGACAGTCTGAGAAAGAGAGGCAGGCTGGATGTGGAGAGAGAGAGAGAGAGTGAGAGAGAGAGGCTGGATGGATGTGGAGAGAGAGAGAGAGACAGTCTGAGAAAGAGAGGCAGGCTGGATGTGGAGAGAGAGAGAGAGAGAGAGACAGTCTGAGAAAGAGAGACAGGCTGGATGTGGAGAGAGAGAGAGAGAGTGAGAGAGAGAGGCTGGATGGATGTGGAGAGAGAGAGAGAAACAGACAGTCTGAGAGAGAGAGGCTGGATGTGGAGAGAGAGACAGTCAGAGAGAGAGAGAGAGAGAGACAGAGTCTGAGAGAGAGAGAGAGAGGCTGGATGTGGAGAGAGAGACAGTCAGAGAGAGAGAGAGAGGCTGGATGTGGAGAGAGAGAGAGAGAGAGAGAGACAGAGTCTGAGAGAGAGAGGCAGGCTGGATGTGGAGGGAGAGAGAGAGAGAGACATGCTGCAGTATGCAGGCCCGCGGCCTCATTAAAGATTAATAGGAGAATCCATTGGGGCCTGTCCTCTCTATCTCTCACACTAAATGAAGTGGCCTGCGCATAGTGTGTGTGTGTGTGTGTGTGTGTGTGTGTGTGTGTGTGTGTGTGTGTGTGTGGCGGGAGTAGTGCAGCACTTTAATGAAGTGCTGGCCGCTCCTCTTTCCTGCAGACTTGAGCAGACTGTGGTTTACACACTGCTGTATATTGACCCACAGGCAGGGGGCAGACTTGAGCAAACTGTCGTTTACACTCTGATGTGGATTGACACTAGGGAGGTACCAATAGGGGTGGGGGGAAAAATAGATTCACCTAAGTATCGCGATTTTTAATGTCACGATTTTTTGAATCGATCTTTTATTCCAGAATCGATAATCGGGGGGGGGGGGGGGGGGGGGGGGGGGGGGGAAAAATTGGGTGCTTGCAGTCAGGCCACTCACTGAACAGCAGGCCAGGCGCCACCTACTGGTTTACTAGTGGTTTTATTACTTTATTAGTTAGTCTGAAGTAATAATTACACTTCAGGGTTAAAGTGGGTGCATCTCATTGTAAAATTGGACTTCAAACGGCCCAAATCTGGCTTCAAACGGCCCAAATTGGGCTTCAAACGGCCAAATTTCACGCGCGTCGGCCCATCTCGGCCTGGCCTGCTTGGTATCTAATGCCCGGCCTGAATTATGATCCCAGTCCGCCCCTGTTTTTAACTATATCGCCCAGCCCTACTCATGATATATAATAGTCTCTAGTGTATGATTCAACTTTTCCCATGTTCTAATCTAGTGTAAAAAAGCAAACAAACTGGAAAAAGAAAAGAAAAAAATAAACAAAAATCGCAAAAATCGTAGAATCGCAATACTTAAGAATCGCAATATAAATCGAATCGGCACCCAAGAATCGTGATAGTATCGAATCGGGAGATAAGTGAATCGCCACAGCCCTAGGTACCAATATGAAAATTTCGGCCAATACCGATAACCGATATTAACATTGCTGTTATGGCCGATAGCCAGTATTTACCAATGTCGATATGATTTGTATAAAAACACATGTCTATGAAGCCATTTACACCTGGTACTAACATGCGTTTTCTGTGATCAGATTGCAATTGGATAGTGCTTGACCACTTGAAAGTACAGGTGTAAACGCCCCCAAGACACATTGAGGACAGATTGCGATCTGATCGGCCAAACCACCTCAACAACAACAACAGTCACCGCTGTTTTTCTGCCGCTCTACTCTGGAGCTCGCAATCGGATCTCAATGTAAACACTGCAGACACATTAATACCAGGTGTAAATTAAATCAGGATAATGTGGTCCGATTGTAATCTGAGCACAAAAAAAGCATGTTAGTGCCAGGTGTAAACGGTCTCTATGATAATCAAATTTTGTACATACTGAAAAACACGTGAATTTGAAAAAGTATTGCATTTATT
This sequence comes from Poromitra crassiceps, assembly GCF_964638095.1. Taxonomy (NCBI): domain Eukaryota; kingdom Metazoa; phylum Chordata; class Actinopteri; order Beryciformes; family Melamphaidae; genus Poromitra; species Poromitra crassiceps. The sequence goes on along the minus strand of NC_139635.1, from coordinate 6,470,063 downwards.
TCCAAAACATTTGCAAAAGCCCACAAATCATAGATTTACCACATTGTTTCCTCTCAATATATGAATATTTTGGCTGATAACTGTAACTGATATTAACATTGCTGTTATTTTGCTCATTGGACAGATACGATAAAAAAAAAGACTAACATTGGCAGATACCAATATGATTGCTGATATATTGTGCATCCCTAATTGACTGGCAGTCAGGGAGGCGAGGGTCCACCCAGTTGACCCACCTTTATGTTTGCAGGGATAGATCATACTCCTCAGACTGGTATCAGCCGCTGTGAATCACACTTTTCAGCACTCTTCAGATTCAAGATTCAAGATTCAAGATTTTTATTGTCACTCCATGGTACAAATATCACGTGTGAAATTCTTGTGCTGTGGACTCCGTTTACCACATAGTGCAAATAGTACAAATATAACAGGGCATATGAGTGCAAAAACAACAAGAGACACAACAAGCATAAGGCAGTATAGTGATAAGACAAGTCAGAGACAGTGGCATATTCACTGCACATAGGTGCACGTGTCGGGTGCATACTTTAGACGTGCTTAAACATTTTAAATTCTGCGTATTTGACATACAGGTGCAAATAACATATTCCTTATTAAACATACAATTAAACTCGGCATTTTAAATTCGGCGTATTTGACATACAGGTGCAAATAGCATATTCCTTATTAAACATACAATTAAACGTTAGACATACGTAATGGTAGCAGCTACAGTACGGTACAGTGCGGCTACTACACTATTTGTGTATGTTAACTCATTCACTGCCAATATCTGACTGGCATTTTTGGCACAGGCCAAGTATTTCCATAATGTTTGGTCATCTTTCAAGACCCACAGTAAATTCTGTACTAGGACTACAGTGATGTCCAATACCTCGAAATGAAGATCTAAGTCTCTACTTTCATCCCCAAAAAGAAAGTTAGCTTTTAGCATGTTCTGTACTCTACTTATAACCCTTTTTATACACCCCATGTTCACCAAAAAAGCCTGTCTGGGAAGAGAAAAGGGAGAAAAAAGCATTTTTGTAAAAGGGCACAATCTCAGGCATAACTCACTCTCAATTCTTTTATTTTGAACTGTATTGACATCAGACATGTAAATATTATTCGTTAGGACACAAATGACAAAAAAAAAATATATATATATATATATATATACACACATGAAGTGCTTTTTTTTTACATTCAACAATACAGTTTACTCGGTGTGAGTGTGCAGACAGACAGACAGACAGACAGACAGACACACCGACAGACAGACAGACACACAGACAGACAGACAGACAGACAGACACACACACACACACACACACGATCCCCCTTTTAGATTTCTAACCCAACATAGGATAAGCAATAACCACGCCCTGTGGCGCTGGGATTGGCCAGGAGCAACACTGGAGGGCACGCAGCCCAGCGATTTCATGAACCAACTCAAGAGCTCTTGAGAAGGACAGCGGGCTGCTGTGAGTGCCTTCTGCCCGCTGCTGCCTAGCTGTTCCTGTGTTTATTTTTGATTTGTTCTGGTCCTCGTCCTCGTCCCTGTCATATCAACTCTGCTATTTGATCGTTCCCGTTTTCCCCTCGGCTATTCAACACGTCATCACCGCCCTCGCAAACTGATCGATCATTTCCTCATTCCTCCGATGATCAAACACATCTCTTGATTACTTTCTCCCGTTTTCTCATGGCTGGCACAGAGGAAGGCGACTCCAGCTCGGCGTTTCAATGGCGTTTTGTCCTGTCTGCACAAGGAAGCGTTACCCGTTCTCTGCTTTTCCTCCTGCTCAATTTCAAAACAACAGCTGCGGTATGTGTTTGATCGCGTGCTGTCGGCTACCCTTTGAAGGCAGGGACCTGTGTCTGTGTGACAGGCTGGGCAAGTGTTTGCTGCAGGCGCTGCACCAATAAAAACAAAAACACGTCAAACACGTCCTTGGCGGGGAAGGCCATTGCTGATAACACGTCAAAGACGTCTTTGGCGGTGAATGAGTTAAGGAGTCTCGTGGCCTGCGGGAAGAAACTGTTCCTCAAGCGATTTGTGCGTGCTTTCGGAACCCTGTATCTTCTCCCTGAGGGTAGCAGGGAGAACAGGCTGTTGTGGGGATGGTTTGTGTCTTTGATGATCTTCAGGGACCTCCTGAGGCACCGCTGTTTATACAGTTCATGCAGATCTGGCAACTCACATTCTGTTACGTGCTGTGCCGCGCGTCTCACTCTCCGTAGCGCCCTGCGGTCCATGGTGGTACAGTTCCCGTACCAGGTGGTGAAGCCGCCAGTCAGCAGGCTTTCAATGGTGCCTCTGTAGAAGTCCCTGAGGATTTCTTTCCTTAGCCCAAATTTCTTCAGGCGCTTGAGTCCGTGTAGTCGCTGTTGGGCCTTTTTGACAACAGTGGCGGTGTGGCCGGCCCAAGTCAGGTCCTGGTGGATATTGACTCCCAGGTACTTGAAGCTGTCCACCCTTTCCACCACTGTGCCGTTGATGGTGATTGGGGGGTGTGCGCCCCCCCCCTCCTGTAGTCTACAATGATCTCCTTGGTCTTGGAGACGTTCAGAGAGAGGTGTCTCCACTCCAGATGCGTCTGGATGCAAGCCTATTCACTGGCAGTTATTTTTGGACAGATACTTTCGGAGATACTGCCGTTTCCAAAGTGGTTTCAACATGACTTTTGAATAATAAGATCATGTTGTTAAAGGGATAGTTATATTTACATAGGATAGTTATATTTACCCAGATATTTACCCAGATATTATTTAACACGTCCATCTATGTTTAAACTGATTCTGCTACTACAATCAGACAGACAAAAAGTAATGTGTAAATTAGGTGCCTTTTTGAAGAATGTCCTGCCTTTGTTCAAATGACATGCTCTAGCCATGCCGTGTGCCATTGTATATTGTTTTTGTATGTTTTGTTTGTGCTCCATACCATGTGATCATGGTCAATGAGTCACATTAAATAAATAAATGAAATGAAATGAGGATAGTTTGGTTTGTTTGAAGTGGGGTCCTATCAGCTAGTTGCATACACTAACTGAAATAGGTACAGTGTTCTGAGACGCTGAGCGCACCGTTTATCGAGACCCAGCACTCTGAAGCAACAGCCTCCACAGCTCTGTCTCTCTACTACACAAGAAGAACTAAAACTTAATTTAGCCACCTAAAACAACGCCCACCTAAACAAATCGATATATGTGTACATGTACGCTCTATTTTGACAATTTTCAGTGCTTTACTTTTCCGCCAAACACCAGCTCCGCCCACTTCACCCATTGTGTCACAACTTCCTGTTCAAAACGCCGGTGGGTTTTACCTGCTCAAACTAGTCTATCTCACCTGGTCAAACCTAGTTTTACTCACATATGAGTCAGACTAGGTTTATGAGTCACAGGAAGTGTAAACTGTAAACATACATTACATTACATTACGTCATTTGGCAGACGCTTTTATCCAAAGCGACTTACAATAACACATTTTTTTGTCAGCAATAGAACAATCAACTATGGAGCACAGTCTATGACAACTACAACTTCTGAAGGAACAGTGGTACAAGTTTAGGTTAGTGGTACAAGCTTGGTTAGTTTTTTTTTTTTTTTTTTTTTTTTTTTTTAAACACAATCAGAAATTCAGATTGTGTTTATACTTCCTGTTAGTCTCTCAAGCCAGACTGTCTCTTCTACATACTGTAAGGTGAATATGGGGGAAAGTAAACGTTGTTTTTTGAAAGTCAATGATATTATTGTTGCTGGCCTGCCTTCTGATAATCGACTGGAGGTCATAGCTAATCCACCATTTCAAGAGCCCGCAAAGGCTGTATTTTCATAAAAAGTTAGTTTTATTTCATGTCAATCTCATCATGCTTAAGATGTTCTACAGCGCTTTTTTTGAGAGTGTCTTAACTTTTGGTTTTATTTGTTGGTTTGGTAACGCAACAGAAGCACAGAAGAAAAGGAAAGACTGGAGGAAAACTGTAACCCATGGCCAGCAGCAAACTGCTGGGCTTTAAACTGTCCAGTCTGGAAGACATCTACAGATCCAGGTCTCTCAAGAAAGCAGAGAAAATCCTCTCTGACCTCAAGCACTCTCTGTGCACAGCCTTCACTATAGGGTCATATCATTTCCGCGAAAAAAGACGGAATCATGGAATTTGGTAATAAAAATTAAATCAACTGTACAGTAAAACTTGGAATATTGCAGATGTTTCCATAATTTGGCTGAAATTGATCAAAGTAAGCCTAATTATCAAAATAAGAAGTAGATTGAATTATCGTAGTAACCTAAATTATTTCATAATTGTAAAATAGGCCTAGAGAAATGATTACGGTAAGTTTTCGATTGGGGTGTTTTGAGAGGGGGGGTTGGTGTTGCGTGGGACCCTTACTGCACCTCACAACTTAGTTTTCACCTTGAGAAACATATTGGACAGGCTGTCTGAGAGAGTCATGTGGTCAAAAAAAGAACAAAAATTATTGTTCCTAACCCCCTAAATTAAAATTAAAATGGAAAAAACGGAATTCGGGGGGAAAATGAAACGGAATTCAGGGGAAAATGAAAGAGATTGCATATGGCTCTACACTGTTAGCTTCTGGGCGTAGGTTTCGGCAGCCAGCCTTTAAAAGAACAGGTCTAAACAATTGTTCATACTGTAGGTGATTAAATCCCTGAATGATAAGATCAAACCCTCATATTTTAGTCACTGTAGTTTAACGTCTATCAGGTCTAGATGGTGCACTATTTTATTTATTTCATATACTGTTATAGCAGCTACTATAATGCACTGTTTGATTTTTCAGTTCATATAACTTCAACTGTATTTGATTGTACATACAGTACAATCAGGGGGGGGGGGGTGACCTGAATACAGTGGACTAGATGCCAACTAGTCAACATCAACAACAACAATATAATCAGATCTATGATCTGTGTTGGTGTTATGTTTGTTTTCTATGTGATGTGCCTGTTTTTTATGTAACGCCAACAATGATTTTTCTACCGAAAACAATAAAGTACCTACTACTACTACTATTTAATTTACCACTACATCACCCACCTCATATAGGTGGGCACAGACATGCATGCACATACACACACCTGAGAAGCACTCACATACTGTATGTAGAAACCTCACAGGCAATGGAGGCACACACTGACTGTACTACGCATGCACGCAAACGCATGCACGCACACACACACACACACACACGCACACACGTGCACACACGCACGCTAACACACACACACACACAAAAACAATGAGATAGAGAGAGATAAGACATCCCTCATTGTTAACTGGTATGTGTCTCCTGTCCAGCAGGGCTCCATATGTTCTCATCCGGGGGAAACTGAACCGTAGACCATACATTTGTCTTAACCTCTGACCCCTAACCTCAAGACCACTACACGCTCACCATCTGCTGAGAGAGAGGGAGAGGGGAGATTTTTTACACTGATAAAACATTGATATAGAGGAGGTAAAAACAAAATGCACACAAATATACATATATATATATATATATATATATATATATATATATATATATATATATATATATATATATACATATTTATATATGATATATAGATAGATAGAGATGAGCACTTCTTAAATATATTCTTTATATTTGCTCTTATGTATTATGTTGCACAGAAAAACCACATGAACTTCACATGTGCAAAATCACATGTGATGACGTGATCACATGTGATTATATGTGCAAAATCACATGTGATTGCATGTAATGTGAAAACATGTTAAATTTCACATGTGAAAATATGTGGAACACATGTGAAACGTGCTTTACCCATGGGAAGCATGTGGTTTTGGAACGACATGTGAAATGTGTGAAACCCATGTAAATTCCCATGTGATTACATGTGAAACCTATGTGATTACATGTTAAACCCATGTAAATGTTGTTTTCCACATGTGGAAAACATGTTGCTATACAACATGTGGCAAAACATGTTATGACATGTTATAACATGTGATAGCATGTTTTCCACATGTGAAAATGTTACAAAACCACACGCTTCCCATGGGTTTCACATGTGTTTCACATGTGGACACGTGAACCTCACGTGTCTTTTCTGTAAGGGTATTACACAGCACAACACAGCCTAGGCTGCCATGATGGACAGAGAGATGTTTGATAAATGCCAATGCTCGGCTAGGCACCAGACCACAATGCATCATTAAAAGCAACCTTTCAATTAGCGCCCCCTCTGTTACTGTATATTAATTCAATTAGTCTCCTTGAAGACACTCTTCTTAATAGTGGAGCAGATTAAAGGGAAAAAAGAAGCACACAATTGGCACAAATACTCCTTGTGGATTGTTCTTTTGATAAAACCTATTAGCCACGTAAAAAAAAAATCTAGATTTTTCCAATATGGCTGCCATATCCAGCCCGGAAATACTATTTTGGTGGCAACTTTGTGTAAAAATGTCCAATATGAATGATCTTGCTATCTAACCATGCATTTATGACCACAGTGAAGCCAGAATTATTCCACTTACATTTTAAAATGGCAGCCATTTTAAAAGATGGCTGCCATTTCAGCCATATTTACCATGTGACATATAGGCAGAAATTACAAGTTTCTAACTATGGAAGATTCTAAATTATACATAAGAAATCATTTGTATATCTCCTTCTGCCATTTACTCTGCATATTTGTAGCTGAGGTCAGCAGGGCCAGCAGCTCTGTAAGTCACTTGGTTGGTAGGTCCACAAAGAGTTCACCACGCTTTAGCGGGCACAGGAGGCTGAAACGTGGGCTTCACCGTTATGGGCGAGTCTGTAACATGTTCAGTTTAAAGTGGTCTTAAACAAAATATTGTTGCTTGTAACACATATATGCTTGCCTATTAACACATTCACTGCCAGCCATTTTTCAATACTGTAGTTAGCTTCTGCCAAGGTTTTTTTTTTAGGATTTTGGCTCATCTTTCAAGAGCCGAGGATTCGTTTCTGTTAGGATTTTGTGAACACACAATATCTCAAAATAACTAATAGAATGTGTGCTTTCTCTGTCTAAAAGAGTTAGTTTGTAGAGTTAGTAGTTATGTAAGCATTAGCAGTTGAATACAGCATGGTTTCAGCGTCAGAAAAAATATTCAGAGATAAACGGCTTTTTGTGAAATTCGATAGAACAGTCACTTTAACCATTCATTTTTGGCATCAGTAAGACCTAAACAATAGTTTTGAACAGTAATTTCCTCCATAACAGCAGGAAACTCCCCTCTGCTTCCAACTCCTCCCTCCGTGGGCGTTCTTCTTGGCTGCAGCGGCGGCCGTGTCACAAGCTTGTCACAAGCTTGTTACTCACTGCTTTGCTGCTGCTGCTGTCCTGTGCCTGGCTGTGCCTGTCTGCGCGGCCGCTCTTTGAGGAAGTCTGGTTGGACTCGCTCGCTTCTTGGAGTTTTGGTTGAGAGCTTTGATGAAGCTTTTGCGATTCTGGTCATATTTATGCTGCGTGTTTCAAAGTGTGTTCCATCCGTGATCTATTATGCAAATTTGCAATCCCGCACTGCCAGCAATCAGCGCGAAAACGAAAGCGTTTTCGCCAATCCATTTTCATGAGAATGGCTTCGTCACACTGCTTTTTGCTTGCCTTCCTCCTTCCTTGTCGCCACTTAGTGGGTCGGTGGAATGGGTTGTACACGTTGTACACGTCCAATACTTATATAAGAGATGTAAAAGGGCTAGATGCACATCCCACCGTCAAAAAAAAAAAAACGATTCTGAAAACGTGTTAACACGTTGAGTGCCAAGGACGAGATATCTCGGCTTACATAATCCAACCGTTGAGTGCCAAGGACGAGATATCTCGGCTTACATAAAAAAAAAAAAAAATTTGACGGTGGGACATCGATCAACCCCTTTTACGTCTCCTATACCACTATTGGAGGAAGAGAATGTGTATAATCTATTTTACCGACCACTAAGTGGCGACAGTGCCCTCCAGACAGAGAGAAAGCCGAGCAAAAAACAGCCACGGGTCCGCGGGAGAAAGCCATTCTAATTTTCAAGGAAATAGCTGGGCGAAAACTCTTTCGATTTCACACACACACACACACACACACACACACACGCGCGCGCACACACACACACTCGAGTACCTTTGCGCATAAATAAGACCAGAATCGCAAAAGCTTCTTCAAAGCTCTCAGCCGACACCTCAAGAAACGAACGAGCCCGTTTTACAGTAATCCAGACTGCCCGAGAGCGCCAGCAGGAGCCAGCAGCAGCAGCACAGACGGAGGGAGGAGTTTGGAGACACACACACACACACACACACACACACACACACACACACACACACACACACACACACACACACACACACACACACACAATACAGTATACAGACTTGCCCAAGGGCACCCATAATCACAGGCACGTGAGGTGGTTCTAAAAATCCATTTATCTCAAAACTCTCTGAAAATCTCTGAAACCATGCTGTACTCAACGGCTAATATCTACATAACTACTAACTCTACAAACTAACTCTTTTAGACAGAGAAAGCACACATTCTATTAGTTCTTTTTAGATGATTGGTGTTCACGAAGTCTTAACAGAAAAGAATCCTCGGCTCTTGTAAAATGAGCCAGAATCCTCAAAAAAAACCTGGCACAACCTACCTACAGCATTGAAAAAAGGGCTGGCAGTCAATGTGTTAACACGTCGTTGGCAGTCAACAGCTGGATTCTGAAAACGTGTTAACACGTCGTTGGCAGTGAACGTGTTAATGAGGTTAAAAAAAGCATCATGCAAATGGCAAATAAAAATAAAAATAAATGAATAAAAATAATTCCGACTAAGCCCATCACGGGCAAAGACACTTGCGACTATTTTGGCTGAACAAAAAAGATAGAAAACGGTTTAGACGGTATTGAAAATCAGCCTAGAGTGATGATGTAGTAGTAGTAAACGGTTTCATTTGGTTAAGAGTAATAATGTACTAATGGCAACACAAGTTGAATTGGTAGTACATTTTACAATGCTAAAAGTTTACATCCCATACACAAAACACGAATAATAATTAAAACAGGATCTCCAAAAAGTGAACAGACTATGCCTAATGACGTCCCTAATCTAATGCATAATCTAATACAACAATAAATCAGATTGTCACACTCTGGCTGACATCGCATATCTGGTCGCAGCTATTGCGAATTCGTGCTTGTTTTAAGTAATGCGAAACATATGCATAAACATTATTTTGGCAAACCTAACCTCTCCCACCGCCCACGCTTAAACCTAACCTCTCCCACCCCTGTATAAACTGCCATTTAAAAAATATGTTTCCATTTACCAATTTTACAGCTGAAATTGTGAAATAGAAATGTTTTTGGCTGTGGACAAACGTTACCATTTCACCATTTTTTAAGAAACTGTGTTGTCATTGCTGCTGCTGCCCAGATGATCATTAAACTTGTGAAAGGACAGTTAGCGTGCTGTCTTGCAACATGATGTGCTAAGTTTCATATTTGGCAGCCTGGGACTCACTCAAGAGGGCTTCAACAAGTTGGGATGCCCAAAAAGAAGGCTAAACAGATCGCACATGCTGTGCTGTCTCTGCTAGCATTAGCATCAGCGGCCGTATATGGCAGAGTAACTTACAGTATACCCCTGAGGAATGACAACTGTTGTGCATGATACTCGAATTCCTAACTTTGATACCGGCGATACCCAGAAAAATATCAAAACTCCAACATTTTCAACACTGCAGGGTGGTGGTGGGGGGTTGTCTTCTATGTGCATATAAATCCATTTTTATAATGTCTGTCTGTTTCATGCATGCAATTATGTGCATGTGCACAACACGTCGCCACACATTCCTTTCAAAAAGTGAAACTTTCATAGATTATAGATTCATTACACACAAAGTGAAATATTTCTAGCCTTTATTTGTTTCATTTTTCGTAATTTTGGCCAAAACAGTATTTCAAGAAATTAGAATAGTGGGAAGAAAATCAGCAGTTACTTCTCAGTTATGACTGACTCCAGCCTCAGTCCACTCCCTCTGAATTTTTGAATCGTCTTTGCTTGACAATCCGCTGAAGCCCACGGTCATCCATGTTATTTCCATGATATTCAAATTTTTTGGAAAGGATCTGTATATGTGGCTCCCTCTGTCTGTGCACAAGCAATCTACCTGAGGCGGAGCTCCCTCTGTGCACAAGCAATCTACCTGAGGCAGAGCTCCCTCTGTCTGTGCACAAACAATCTACCTGAGGCAGAGCTCCCTCTGTCTGTGCACAAACAATCTACCTGAGACAGAGCTCCCTCTGTCTGTGCACAAACAATCTACCTGAGACAGAGCAATAACAGTGTGAACAAAATGACACTTTCTAAATGAGCGCGGCGCTGACACTGAGAGCCACTTCATTCAGCTGCAATTTCTGCTATCCAATACAACGGGAGGAGAGAGGAGGAGGAATGGATCAACACAGCTACATCAAAATATGCATTACCATTTTCTGTGAAATCATAGACAATCATATCTATCTAATCATGAAACTAAGCAATTTTGAAGTCACTTTGAAAAAGATGGCGTCCCCCGAGAGCTCAGTCACTGAAATGGAACTGCACTGAGAGGAGCGCTGCACAATTTATCAAGCTCATGTGATTCTTTCCCTTAATAATAAGCATATCAATAAGACTATAATATACTATACTATACTATGTAAGCAAATACTATTTGCTTATATAAATAGTAAGCATATCGTCTCCCACCAGTGATATAGTTCCACCCTTGGGTCAGTCAGTAAAGAAAAAGAAAAAAAGAACGAAAATGTGTGGTCAAAATATAGTATAATAGTATATATAGTAACCCCCCTGCCAAATGTGGGTGCTCTGGGACTTGACATTGGGACATTTGGGACACTAGCCGCACATAGCTCGGCCTCGCCTGCCCTATTGGCACGCGTGTTGCTCACTAAATGTTATTGCATCAGTGATGTGACAATGCTTTCCTTGTGTGTGTGTGCGTGTGTGCGTGTGTGTGTGTGTGTGTGTGCGCGCCCCCTTCAGTGTCTCTGTGTGTGTGTGTGTCCCATGAAATCACTGATCAGTCTTGTCACAATCCCTCCTTGTGGCTGTGTGTGCGGCCATCCTTATGACATCACTTTTGACATCATCACTGATGACATCACATCATTAGCTAATTAGCCTAATTAGCTAATTCGCCAGTTTTTTTTTAAACCTGGTTAAATGTAAAAACAAAAACAATCAAAAACTGTTTTAAATAATAATGATAAATTCAAATGAATATTAATTATTATTAATTCATTCATATTCAAATATTCGTTTAATCTTTATATTTGAATATACATTCAAATATAGAATGTTCTTTGACAGCCCTAACAGGTGGGGGACAATTAACAACGATGTCCTCTGCGTGATACTACTGAGGTAAGGAGGAGGGGTTTCACACAGATGGAGTGAGTAGGAGAGTGAAAGAGAGAGACAGAAAAAAGACAATGACAGAAAGGCAGACAGGGAGACAGATTGATGGATAACAAGACAGGCAGAAGTCAAGCAAGCCATGACCAAGCTTGTCCAAAGCATGATCAGCCATGCTTACAACAGACCACCAGGTCTAAACCCCCAGGGAAGAATATAGTGACATTTTGACATTTTATCCTCTAGTTGGCTATATTTTCTAGACACGTTGTCCAAGAAAGAGAAGTAAAGTTTCTAAACTTTGCCATGAATGGCTTGTTAGCAGCATTGGTGAATCAAAGTATGTATGTCATATTAGCCAATTCACTCATACTATATTTAGTACAAAATGAAATGGATATTCAAAAGTAGTATTAGTAGCTTGCAGTGTCTGGGCGTCTGGGTATGGGACTGGGAGCGGTAGATTCCCTGCTTACCAACACGAGGGTCGCAGGTTCGCGCCCCCGTGTTACCTCCGGCTTGGTCGGGTGTCCATACAGGCACGATTGTCTGCGTTTGGGAAGCCGGAATGAGTGTATGTCTCCTGGTCGCTGCACTAGCGCCTCCTCTGGTTGGTCTGTTCAAGGCGGAAGGGAACTGGTGGGAATACCGTGATCCTCCCACGTGCTACGTCCTGCCGGTGAAGCTCCCCGCTGTCAGGTGAAAATAAGCAGCTGGCACATGTATTGGAGGAAGCATGTGTGTGCAGCAGGGGAGGTGGGACAGCGACCGGGGCAACAGGGGGAATTGGCCAAGTACAAATGGGGAGAAAATGGTGGGGAAATCAGGAGAAAAAGTAGCTTGGAGCATCTCTGACGATTACACTCCTTTAGCTACTAGAGCGTATTTAGAGAAGTCATACAGTACTGTATCTGCCAACACTCTGGTTTTGCGCGGGAGTCTCTATCCCTATTTTTACCATTGTGCTCCCGCTAATCTCCAGATTTCATAGTGACACAACTCTAATTTCAGTCTAAGTTTCAGTTTCTGTCATATGTCCAGACTGTACCTGGCAACCCAACCAAACGACCCAACCAACCCCGCCTGACACTCGTGTGTCACTCGAACTCTCGGGTGAGAACCGCATGTATTTTGCCACTGAAAATGGACGAAACACCCATACCGCCATTCACCCATACTAGGGATGTTCATTTTGAACAATTTCCATAATCGAAAATCGGGAAAATTAACGATCAATTATCGATTATCGATAGCGTAATAATAATAATAATAACAATAATAATAATAATAATAAATATATATATATATATATATATATATATATATATATATATATATATATATATATATATATATATATTACTCTGGTCTGGTAATAACGTTGCGTGTTCTCGGCCAGCTATAATGGCGATGCCGCTGTGTAGTAAGAATATCAGACACTAGCGCTGTGGCCAGGTAAACAAACATGTTACATGTCAGGTTACATGATGTAAGGCAATCGGCGTCTTCCAGCTTAGCTGACAGCACAAGAGTCAAATCAACAGGCCTGAGCCAGACCGCTGGGTGCGTTTGTTTGTGTCCCCGGCGCATGCCGGTGTGAATTCCCCATGTTTAAAACAGTTTTGTTGGCACAAAGGCCCGTGCCCAGCCAGAAAACTAGAGACTATATGAAGCTCCACCTCACGTTAGTCGGCTGTGGAATGGAGTGGGGCGAGGAGGAACAAATTCCACCCAAACCTAGTCCGCACAAAAAAGAAATGTGATCTTTAGTATGGTTGCTTGTGGTATTGAAGATGACTCTAATGCTGTCATCATATAGGCTATAGGAATATGACTGATGGGTTTTGAAAGCCAAATGACATATTTTCAAGTCAACTTGGCATCTCAGGGCTTGTGGAGACTTGGATTATGCCAGGTGAGCAGTATGTAGCCCCCCCCCCCCACACACACCATCCACTTCAGTTGTTCAGGTGAGGAGAATGCTCTAGTATTATGTGAAGTAACAGCAAAGACCCTGCTGAGGTGGAACAGGTTTTTGGCAGAAGGCCAGCGGGCAGGTGAGTGGTGTGGACACATTATTTAGACAGACATCAGCCAAAGTCCAACACACACTGACACAACCAGCACGACTTGGCTGCAAACACAATGTCAAGCATGACACAGGTGGGGGCGAGGGCCCTGTGTGTGTGTGTGTGTGTGTGTGTGTGTGTGTGTGTGTGTGTGTGTGTGTGTGTGTGAGAGAGTGTGTGTGTGTGTATGTGGGTATCTGTGTGTGTGTGTGTGGGTATCTGTGTGAGTGAGTGTGTGTGTGTGTGTGTGTGTGTGTGTGTGTGTGTGTGTGTGTGTGTGTGTGTGAGAGAGAGAAAGAGAAAAGTATATGCACATCTCTCTCCCAGTCAATGTCATACTCCCCATATGACATTGACTGGGAGAGAGATGTGCATATACAGTGTTTCCTCTATGCATTCAAATATGGCCGCCGCTGCTGCATTACACTGTAATTTATTCATTTATGTATTTGTTTGTTTGTTTATTTATTTGGGGGGGGGGCTCTTTAGAAACTAACGTTATATTATTTGGTGCTACGAATGCTTGTAGGAGTTAGAGTATTATTATGAATATTATAGGAATACTATATGATTAGTATAGGAATAGCATAGGATTGCAATAGAGATATTATAGTATTACTGTAGGAATATTATAGAAATACTATAGGGATATTATATAGGAATATTAGAGGAATATTTTTTTGTGTGTGCAATTCCCGCCCCCGCTGAAATAAAATCCTATAGGAAACAGGAAACACCGATATAAGTGTCTGTGTGTGTGTGTGTGTGTGTGTGTGTGTGTGTGTGTGTGTGTTTCGTGTGCTTGTGTGTGTAAGAGTGAGAGAAGAAAACAGTGTAACACTGAGAGCACTGCACACTATTGTGTGTGCGTGTGTGTGCGTGTGTGTGCGTGTGTGTGTGTGTGTGCCTGTGTGTGCGTGTGTGTGTGTGTGCATGTGTACAAAATGTGTGTGTATACCATATGTAAACCATATGAGGAATGGGCCCCTGTGTCAACTGGAATGCTTCAGATGGAACATGCACGCACATACACAGACACACACACACACACACACACACACTAGGGTTTAATCACGGGAAACGGGATTGCCGGGAAATTCCAACTGAACCATTTCCCGTTTGCCGGGAAATACAATAACGGGAAACGGGAAAAATGAATGTAAAAAAAATTACTGCGCAATGCGCACTGAAAGCCTATTGAGGCGAACTAAAATTGCGTCATGACCATTACTGCATTTAATACGGTAATATCGTCAACACCCGCCACCTGATGTGGAGTTCAGCATCTTTTAATTATTATAAGAAGAGAATACATCCATGATGTCAACATAAGGCGCGGTGTACCTGAAGATGTTGCTATCAGCACGTGCTTGTGGCTGCGCTTTACAGGAGAGACAGGGAGAGAAATTAAATGAAGTAGCAAGTCCACTGAGCTGTGTTTTGAAACATTCTTGACTCATGTGGTAAAACTTTGATTTGTAACTGTTCATTTTTAGTCATTTCATGCCACTAGTTTTGTGTGGAAATACTTTAGAAGCAACAAACACAACGAAGATGCCACATGTAGCTCTGTGAGTGAGTGACAAAAAAACGACAGATTTTCCGGGATTCCAGAGAATGAGGGCTTCATTTACCATTTCCCGGTATGCCTAATTTTTCGGGGGAAATATGAAACCCTAACACACACCATGTCTCTCTCTCTCTCTCTCACACTGGAGAGCAAGAAAGACCAAGAGAACGAGGGGAGAGAGAGGATGGACATGCATAGGAAAGACAGCAGGGACAGAAAGTGCAAGTGAGACAGATCGTCCTTTTTTGAGTTTCCTTTATCAAATCTAACAGGCTGATCAGTGCTCAGTGCTGTCCTAGCTAGACACAAGAGACACAGGAGACGTGGGGAGACACAAGAGACACAGGAGACGTGAGGAGACACAGGAGACGTGAGGAGACACAGGAGACGTGAGGAGACACAAGAGACACAGGAGATGGGAGGAGACACAAGAGACACAGGAGACGTGAGGAGACACAGGAGACATGAGGAGACACAAGAGACACAGGAGACGTGAGGAGACACAGGAGACGTGAGGAGACACAGGAGACATGAGGAGACACAAGAGACACAGGAGACATGAGGAGACACAGGAGACGTGAGGAGACACAGGAGACGTGAGGAGACACAAGAGACACAGGAGACGTGAGGAGACACAGGAGACATGAGGAGACACAGGAGACACAGGAGACACAAGAGACACAGGAGACATGAGGAGACACAGGAGACATGAGGAGACACAAGAGACACAGGAGACGTGAGGAGACACAGGAGACGTGAGGAGACACAGGAGACATGAGGAGACACAAGAGACACAGGAGACGTGAGGAGACACAGGAGACATGAGGAGACACAAGAGACACAGGAGACGTGAGGAGACACAGGAGACGTGAGGAGACACAGGAGACATGAGGAGACACAAGAGACACAGGAGACGTGAGGAGACACAGGAGACGTGAGGAGACACAGGAGACATGAGGAGACACAAGAGACACAGGAGACGTGATGAGACAGGAGACATGAGGTGGTGTGTCTGGGGCTGGAGTGTCTCTGTGATATGTGCATGTTTATATTCTTTTAGAGGATTTCTTCTTTGTGGTTAAAAGTAGTTTTTTCCTTCCACTTCCTCCCTACATATTTTCCCTGGAGGTTTTGAACCACTTCTGTGTGTTGCTTTTACTGCTTTCATGTAAATGCATTGAGTTTCCTGGTGCATAAAATATTCTGCACAAATAAAGATTGACTTGACTCTGACCTGCCAGGAAAACCACTGGACTACATTGTGCAAGTCATGAGCCCAACAGCCGCAAATGTGTGTGCACGCATGTGTGTGTGTGTGTGTGTGTGTGTGTGTGTGTGTGTGTGTGTGCGCGCGCACGTGTGTGTGTGTGTGTGTGTGTGTGTGTGTGTGTGTGTGTGCACGCGCGCGCGTGTGTGTGTGTGTGTGTGTGTGTGTGCACGCGTGTGTGTGTGTGTGTGTGTGTGTGTGTGTGTGTGTGTGTGTGTTGTTGGACAGGAACAGGAAATTTGGGTTGAAAAAATGAACTGAATTCATTAACAGAGAATGCCACATACTGTAGTTGTGAGGTAAAACTGTTTTACTAAAATAGTCAAATAGTAAAATGTTTATTATTTGAGTTTCTTACATGAAAAGATAAGTGAAGTTAAGCAGAATGAGCATGTGTGTGTGTGTGTGTGTGTGTCTGTGTGTGTGTGTGTGTGTGTGTGTGTGTCTGTGTGTGTGTGTCTGTGTGTGTGTGTGTGTGTGTGTGTGTGTGTGTGTGTGTGTGTGTGTGATTTCTCAGTCGAATGAGCACATCGACACCAGCCAAACAAGGGCAGGCATTACCATCAACATGCTACACGTTAGAGAGCCAGCTATTGCGAATTTCGCAATAGCATTATTTTTTGCAGAGTTTCCCTTTCCGTTTCGACCAAGTTTTCCATGCTTGAAGTCCAGACGTTTTAGGCGGAAGCATTTGAAAATTGCGAGAGCCAACCGTCTGTTTTAAGAGACTATCGTGAGCACACTCCCCAAGTTTGAAGTCGGTCGGACAAACGGTTCTCGAGATAAACCGCTTTTTGTGTTTGCCAGTAGGTGGCGCTATGCCAAGTTTGTGTGTGGGGGCGTGGTGTGGTATCCGTCGTCCGGGGCCTCTGGCCCGCCCGACCCATCCTCCTGTGCAGCATCAGATCCCAAACACATTCCCTCTACAATCAGCCACTCAAATCTGAATCCCAGATCTCTTTTTTGGGAAACAGTGGAAAAGAAAATGAATTGTCAAGTGTCAAGTGTTCAGTCTTCTACTTTGTGTGAGGCTGCCACAATGTTAACTCTGTTCCAAATCTCACGTGCATTTAGGCTAGTCCATGTCCTGACCCAGTGGTGACCTTGGGCATTTAGGCTAGTCCAGGTCCTGACCCAGTGGTGACCTTGTGCATTTAGGCTAGTCCAGGTCCTGACCCAGTGGTGACCTTGTGCATTTAGGCTAGTCCATGTCCTGACCCAGTGGTGACCTTGTGCATTTAGGCTAGTCCATGTCCTGACCCAGTGGTGACCTTGTGCATTTAGGCTAGTCCATGTCCTGACCCAGTGGTGACCTTGTGCATTCAGGCTAGTCCATGTCCTGACCCAGTGGTGACCTTGTGCATTTAGGCTAGTCCATGTCCTGACCCAGTGGTGACCTTGTGCATTTAGGCTAGTCCATGTCCTGACCCAGTGGTGACCTTGTGCATTTGGGCTAGCCCATGTCCTGACCCAGTGGTGACCTTGTGCATTTAGGCTAGTCCATGTCCTGACCCAGTGGTGACCTTGTGCATTTAGGCTAGCCCATGTCCTGACCCAGTGGTGACCTTGTGCATTTAGGCTAGTCCATGTCCTGACCCAGTGGTGACCTTGTGCATTTAGGCTAGGCCATGTCCTGACCCAGTGGTGACCTTGTGCATTTAGGCTAGTCCATGTCCTGACCCAGTGGTGACCTTGTGCATTTAGGCTAGTCCATGTCCTGACCCAGTGGTGACCTTGTGCATTTAGGCTAGTCCATGTCCTGACCCAGTGGTGACCTTGTGCATTCCCTACATTCTCTCATTGACTCTGGCCCACAGCTCGGCTGTGACTGTCACAACTTTGCATCACTAATGACATCCCAATTGCTCTTATGACACAAAAATGCACAATTGCACAAGTGACATCACTGATGACATCACTTCCAGTTGAGTGACATCACTTCCGAGACAAAAAGACAGAGACAGAGCCCACATGCTTCCTTTATATACTGTAGATAATAGGGGTGGGGGAAAAAATCGATTCACCTAAGTATCGCGATTTTTAATGTCACGATTTTTTGGATCGATCTTTTATTCCAGAATCGATAATCGCAAATTAAAAAAAAAAAAAAAAAAAAAAAAAAAAAAATTTTTTTTTTTTTTTTTTTTTTGGGTGCTTGCAGTCAGGCCACTCACTGAACAGCAGGCCAGGCGCCGCCTACTGGTTTACTAGTGGTTTTATTACTTTATTAGTTAGTCTGAAGTAATAATTACACTTCAGGGTTAAAGTGGGTGCATCTCATTGTAAAATTGGACCCAAATCTGGCTTCAAACGGCCCAAATTTCACGCGCGTTGGCCCATATCGGCCTGGCCTGCTTGGTATCTAATGCCCAGCCTGAATTATGATCCCAGTCCGCCCCTGTTTTTAACTATATCGCCCAGCCCTACTCATGATATATAATATACAGTCTCTAGTGTATGATTCAACTTTTCCCATGTTCTAATCTAGTGTAAAAAAGCAAACAAACTGAAAAAATAAAAGAAAAAAATAAACAAAAATCGCAATAAATCGTAATATCGAATCGCAATAATCGTAGAATCGCAATAATCGTGAATCGCAATATATATCGAATCGGCACCAAAGTATCGTGATAGTATCGAATCGGGAGATAAGTGAATCGGCACAGCCCTAGTAGATAAGCATCCCCATGGGACACAGCGTCTGGCTGCTATGGAGCTAAATAGCAGGCAGAGGCCACCAAACTGCCCCTCTGAGAGCAACTCTGCTCGCATTCACCTCTCTCTCTCTCTCTCTCTCTCTCTCTCTCTCTCTCTCTCTCTCTCTCTCTCTCTCTCTCTCTCTCTCTCTCTCTCTCTCTCTCTCTCTCTCTCTCTCTCTCTCTCTCTCTCTCTCTCTCTCTCTCTCTCTCACAGAGAAGGCCATTATCCTGAGCGACTAGAGCTATAATGGCTGCGGCTCAGAAGAAGAGTGTCTTTAAACAAGTTAGGGTGAAAACACACACACACACACTCTCTCTCTCTCTCTCTCTCGCTCTAGCTCACTCTTTTTCCTCTCCCTCTATGACTATTTATTTATTTATTTATTTATTTATTTATTAATTAATTTATTAATTTATTAATTTATTAATTTATTGCCATGGAACAGTGCTTTGAAAGGCTTGAGGATCATCTCTAAATGATATAGCTGTGCATAAAAAAAAGAGAAAAAAGAAACGCAACAGGCAATGACTCCTATACATTGTGCCATCAACTAGTGTGGGCCTGACCAGATGAATAAAACAGCTCATTTAGTGCAAACTTTGCATTGATGCTCCATGACGCTCGTTTCCAAAATGCTGCATATCAATTTAGGAAACAAGACAGACACCATTAACTGACGTCCATCATCCACTATCCCCAAACATATTGGAGATCCAATTAGTAAAAGTGTGTTATTTTCAGCCAAAGTGCCATCATCTGTTATCAACGTGTGGCTGCATCAATTATTGTGTAAGTTTTGCAACTAACTTTTGTCAAGGTTGGTTGTCTCATTTTACAACAGAAATTCCACTAGAATAACTGCAGGGACGCACCGATATTACATGGTTTGTTTGACATTGCTGTTATGGCCGATAACCAATATGTGCCGATGTCGATATGATCTGTTTAAAAACAAGTTTCTGTGATAATACATTTTTGTACATAGTGAAAAATAGATCAGCTTGAGCCTGCCTCAAGCTTCAGTTCTGACTTTGGCGTATGGTGTGTTTGGGCCACTAACCGTCTGATACCAATATGAGATAGCGTGCATCCCTAATTAGAATCAATCCAAGTTAACGGCTTGCCATGAGCAGTGTAATATTGATCCAATTATACAAAAATATATAATCAAATTATAATATGATAATCATAATATGTCATCAAACATAATATGTCATCAAACAACATGTAGCTATCCATCATAGTTTGGGACTCTCAGGCTGATATTTCCGGTGATAGCCCTCGAGCCTTTTCAGATATTAACCCCTTTATGCCCAAAGCACCAAAATCCCAGGAGATGTCATACAAAATACTTTAAATCAAATGCATCAAATTTGGTTCCTCCAAAGTTTATTCATAAAGGAGGTCACATGCAATGTATTTCATTCCAAATTAGAATATTAACACTTTCAGGGGTGTGTCTAGGGGAGTGGCCAGCCTCTGACACACTCCCTCTCCTCTGTCTGTGATCATGTGACAGGCCTCTGATACACTCCCTCTCCTCTGTCTGTGATCATGTGACAGGCCTCTGATACACTCCTCTCCTCTGTCTGTGATCATGTGACAGACCTCTGATACACTCCTCTGTCTGTGATCATGTGACAGACCTCTGATACACTCCCTCTCCTCTGTCTGTGATCATGTGACAGGCCTCTGATACACTCCTCTGTCTGTGATCATGTGACAGACCTCTGATACACATCCTCTCCTCTGTCTGTGATCATGTGACAGACCTCTGATACACTCCTCTCCTCTCTGTCTGTGATCATGTGACAGACCTCTGATACACTCCTCTCCTCTGTCTGTGATCATGTGACAGACCTCTGATACACTCCTCTCCTCTGTCTGTGATCATGTGACAGACCTCTGATACACTCCTCTGTCTGTGATCATGTGACAGACCTCTGATACACTCCCTCTCCTCTGTCTGTGATCATGTGACAGACCTCTGATACACTCCTCTCCTCTCTGTCTGTGATCATGTGACAGACCTCTGATACACTCCTCTCCTCTGTCTGTGATCATGTGACAGACTCGGCTCTGATACACTCCTCTCCTCTGTCTGTGATCATGTGACAGACCTCTGATACACTCCTCTCCTCTGTCTGTGATCATGTGACAGGCCTCTGATACACTCCTCTCCTCTGTCTGTGATCATGTGACAGACCTCTGATACACTCTCTCTCCTCTGTCTGTGATCATGTGACAGACCTCTGATACACTCCTCTCCTCTGCCTGTGATCATGTGACAGACCTCTGATACACTCCTCTCCTCTGCCTGTGATCATGTGACAGACCTCTGATACACTCCTCTCCTCTGTCTGTGATCATGTGACAGACCTCTGATACACTTCTCTCCTCTGTCTGTGATCATGTGACAGACCTCTGATACACTCCTCTGTCTGTGATCATGTGACAGACCTCTGATACACTCCTCTCCTCTGTCTGTGCTCATGTGACAGACCTCTGATACACTCCTCTCCTCTCTACCTGTGATCATGTGACAGACCTCTGATACACTCCTCTCCTCTGTCTGTGATCATGTGACAGACCTCTGATACACTCCTCTCCTCTGTGATCATGTGACAGACCTCTGATACACTCCTCTCCTCTGTCTGTGATCATGTGACAGACCTCTGATACACTCCTCTCCTCTGTCTGTGATCATGTGACAGACCTCTGATACACTCCTCTCCTCTGTCTGTGATCATGTGACAGGCCTCTGATACACTCCTCTCCTCTCTGCCTGTGATCATGTGACAGACCTCTGATACACTCCTCTCCTCTGTCTGTGATCATGTGACAGACCTCTGATACACTCCTCTGTCTGTGATCATGTGACAGACCTCTGATACACTCCTCTCCTCTGTCTGTGCTCATGTGACAGACCTCTGATACACTCCTCTCCTCTCTACCTGTGATCATGTGACAGACCTCTGATACACTCCTCTCCTCTGTCTGTGATCATGTGACAGACCTCTGATACACTCCTCTCCTCTGTGATCATGTGACAGACCTCTGATACACTCCTCTCCTCTGTCTGTGATCATGTGACAGACCTCTGATACACTCCTCTCCTCTGTCTGTGATCATGTGACAGACCTCTGATACACTCCTCTCCTCTGTCTGTGATCATGTGACAGACCTCTGATACACTCCTCTCCTCTGTCTGTGATCATGTGACAGGCCTCTGATACACTCCTCTCCTCTCCTCTGTGATCATGTGACAGACCTCTGATACACTCCTCTCCTCTGTCTGTGATCATGTGACAGACCTCTGATACACTCCTATCCTCTCTGTCTGTGATCATGTGACAGACCTCTGATACACTCCTCTCCTCTGTCTGTGATCATGTGACAGACCTCTGATACACTCCTCTCCTCTGTCTGTGATCATGTGACAGACCTCTGATACACTCCTCTGTCTGTGATCATGTGACAGACCTCTGATACACTCCTCTCCTCTCTGTCTGTGATCATGTGACAGACCTCTGATACACTCCTCTCCTCTGTCTGTGCTCATGTGACAGACCTCTGATACACTCCCTCTCCTCTGTCTGTGATCATGTGACAGACCTCTGATACACTCCTCTCCTCTGTCTGTGATCATGTGACAGACCTCTGATACACTCCTCTCCTCTACCTGTGATCATGTGACAGACCTCTGATACACTCCTCTCCTCTGTCTGTGATCATGTGACAGACCTCTGATACACTCCTCTGTCTGTGATCATGTGACAGACCTCTGATACACTCCTCTCCTCTCTACCTGTGATCATGTGACAGACCTCTGATACACTCCTCTGTCTGTGATCATGTGACAGACCTCTGATACACTCCCTCTCCTCTGTCTGTGATCATGTGACAGACCTCTGATACACTCCTCTCCTCTGTCTGTGATCATGTGACAGACCTCTGATACACTCCTCTCCTCTGTCTGTGCTCATGTGACAGACCTCTGATACACTCCTCTCCTCTGTCTGTGATCATGTGACAGACCTCTGATACACTCCTCTGTCTGTGATCATGTGACAGACCTCTGATACACTCCTCTCCTCTCTGTCTGTGATCATGTGACAGACCTCTGATACACTCCTCTCCTCTGTCTGTGCTCATGTGACAGACCTCTGATACACTCCCTCTCCTCTGTCTGTGATCATGTGACAGACCTCTGATACACTCCTCTCCTCTGTCTGTGATCATGTGACAGACCTCTGATACACTCCTCTCCTCTACCTGTGATCATGTGACAGACCTCTGATACACTCCTCTCCTCTGTCTGTGATCATGTGACAGACCTCTGATACACTCCTCTGTCTGTGATCATGTGACAGACCTCTGATACACTCCTCTCCTCTCTACCTGTGATCATGTGACAGACCTCTGATACACTCCTCTGTCTGTGATCATGTGACAGACCTCTGATACACTCCCTCTCCTCTGTCTGTGATCATGTGACAGACCTCTGATACACTCCTCTCCTCTGTCTGTGATCATGTGACAGACCTCTGATACACTCCTCTCCTCTGTCTGTGCTCATGTGACAGGCCTCTGATACACTCCTCTGTCTGTGATCATGTGACAGACCTCTGATACACTCCTCTCCTCTGTCTGTGCTCATGTGACAGGCCTCTGATACACTCCTCAGCTAACTGACCCACACGTGAAGGAATGGCTGTTCGAGGAGAGCATGGTGACACACAGCTCTATGATGCCGTCAGTGCAGGAGACCTGGACACACTGAGGAGCCTGCTGCAGAGAGACCACTTCAGAAGGCAGATCAATGAGCGGTGTCTTTATGGGTGGAGTTGGAGGTCGACCCCTCTGGGGTACGCAGCCTGGAGGGGTCATGCTGCCTGTGTGGACTACCTGATCACACAGGGAGCACAGGTAGACCTAGCTGATAAGTATAACAAGACACCTCTCTACAGTGCCATGTGCAGCGGTCACCTGGACTGTGTCCGGATCCTCCTGGAAGCCGGGGCCGACCCTAACAGAATCATACACGGCTCAGACACCCCTCTCTACATCAGTGCTGCACGCAACAACCTGGACTGCTTCCACCTGCTGCTCCAGGCTGCTGGCGTTCTGACCCGTGACATGGCTTCTCACCTGCTGGCGGTGGTGCTGAATAAGAGGTGCAACAAGGCCGTCGTCCAGCTGCTGCTGGACCACAGAGCAGGAACACCTGGAGGAGAGGGCGGATCCTGAGGCTCTCAGGGTCTTTCTGGAGGCCATGAGATGTCCTCGCAGTCTGGCCCACGTGTGTCGGATCCGGATCCGCCAAGTGCTGGGCACACATCGCCTGAACCAAGTCCACTCCCTACCACTAACACCAGTGATGAAGGACTTCGTGCTCCACAAAAACTGACTTGAAACTTGAAGGGAGTCAGTTTATTTCATTTAATTTCCTAGATTTAGTTCTTCAATGACTGTGTTTCAAACAACTCCAGGAGCAGAGATGATATACCATCAGCATACACCTCCTGTAGCCAATATTAATATGATGTGAGGTTCAGTTAGCTTTGCACAGAAACAATTGGGAGAAATACTTTTTACTTTTAGACTTGATTACATTTCAGAGCCTGTAATTGTTTTACTTTTACTTGATTAAACAAGTTGAATCAGCACTTCTACTTTTACCAGAGTCTTTATTTACACAAGTAACTGTACTTCTACTCAAGTAAAGAAAAGAGTGTGTGTACTTAAACATTTTCCATCTCTGCTCCCTTTACCCCCGGACACACACGCACGCACGCACGCACACGCACACACACACACACACACACACACACACACACACACACACACACACACACACACACACACACACACACACACACTTCTTTCAAGCCCTTCAGCTCTTGATTTCCTTTCCTCTCTCTCTCCTTGTTCACTTTTTCACCCCTCCCCTCCAGCACAAATATACACACACACACACACACACACAGAGATGCACACGTGCGCGCGCACTAGGGATGGGCATTTCTAGCAAAAACACTATTCGAAATTCGCTGGCCAAATTCGAATTTAATTCGAATTTCGAAAAAAAAAAAAAAAATGTAAAAAAAAAAAAAAAAAAAAAAATTTTTTTTTTTTTTGTGAGTGAAATGTTGCATTGTCTCCCCTGATTCTAAGTCTACGGCTTTATTAATTAATATAAAAAGCTTCTGCTGTGGATTTTTAGCTCAAACAAGCATTGCACCACTGAAGTAAAGAACATGTTACATGACATTGACATTTTCGAAAATAAAAAACAGTTTTGACAATCATGAGTGGTTCATTAAATATTTAGTAGGCTCAGGTCTGAGTGCCAAAGGGGTGCCAAAGTCACCCCCTCTCCCTCTTCATGGGATTTCATCTGCCATTAATTTTTCCATAAACCTTGCTTAAAATGCTTATAAAAATTGTTTTACTTGCTCAAACCAAGCGATTTGACTATACTTAGAATCAGGGGAGACAATGCAACATTTCACTCAAAAAAAAAAATATATATATATACTGTATATATATATATTTTTTTTTTTTCGAATTTCGAATTTCAATAATAAAAGTCGACCTTGATAATAACAACGATTATTCGAAAATTCGAAATTCGATGCCCATCCCTAGCGCGCACACACACAAACACACAGAAAATCACAGACACACACACACACACACACACACACACACACACACACACACAGTGTGCCAGCTACCCCTCTGGGAACTCTATCTTCTGTCTCTACTTTCTCTCTCTGTCTTTTCTCCCCCTCTCTGTCTACTCTCTCCTCTCCTCTCTCTCTACTGCCTCTCTCCTCTCCTCTCTCTCTACTGCATCTCTCCTCTCCTCTCTCCCTCTACTCTCTCTCACTCTCTACTGCCTCTCTCCTCTCCTCTCTCTCTACTGCATCTCTCCTCTCCTCTCTCCCTCTACTCTCTCTCACTCTCTACTGCCTCTCTCCTCTCCTCTCTCTCTACTGCCTCTCTCTCCTCTCTCTCTACTGCCTCTCTCCTCTCCTCTCTCTCTACTGCCTCTCTCCTCTCCTCTCTCTCTACTGCATCTCTCCTCTCCTCTCCTCTCTCCCTCTACTCTCTCTCACTCTCTACTGCCTCTCTCCTCTCCTCTCTCTCTACTGCCTCTCTCCTCTCCTCTCTCTCTACTGCCTCTCTCCTCTCCTGTCTCTCTACTGCATCTCTCCTCTCCTCTCTCCCTCTACTCTCTCTCACTCTACTGCCTCTCTCCTCTCCTCCCTCTCTACTGCCTCTCTCCTCTCCTCTCTCTCTACTGCCTCTCTCCTCTCCTCTCTCTCTACTGCCTCTCTCCTCTCTCTCTACTGCCTCTCTCCTCTCCTCTCTCTCTACTGCCTCTCTCCTCTCCTCTCTCTCTACTGCCTCTCTCCTCTCCTCTCTCCCTCTACTCTCTATCTCTCTCTCTCTACTGCCTCTCTCCTCTCCTCTCTCTACTGCCCCTCTCCTCTCCTCTCTCCCTCTCTACTCTCTCTCTCTCTACTGCCTCTCTCCTCTCCTCTCTCTCTACTGCCTCTCTCCTCTCATCTCTCCCTCTCTACTCTCTCTCTCTCTCTACTGCCTCTCTCCTCTCCTCTCTCTCTACTGCCTCTCTCCTCTCCTCTCTCCCTCTCTACTCTCTCCTCTCTCCCTCTCTACTCTCTCTCTCTCTCTACTGCCTCTCTCCTCTCCTCTCTCTCTACTGCCTCTCTCCTCTCCTCTCTCCCTCTCTACTCTCTCTCTCTCTCTCTACTGCCTCTCTCCTCTCTCTCTACTGCCTCTCTCCTCTCCTCTCTCCCTCTCTACTCTCTCTCCTCTCTCTCTACTGCCTCTCTCCTCTCCTCTCTCCCTCTCTACTCTCTCCTCTACTCTCTCTCTACTGCCTCTCTCCTCTCCTCTCTCCCTCTCTACTCTCTCTCCTCTCCTCTCTCTCTACTGCCTCTCTCCTCTCCTCTCTCCCTCTCTACTCTCTCCTCTACTCTCTCTCTACTGCCTCTCTCCTCTCCTCTCTCCCTCTCTACTCTCTCCTCTACTCTCTCTCTACTGCCTCTCTCCTCTCCTCTCTCCCTCTCTACTCTCTCCTCTACTCTCTCTCTACTGCCTCTCTCCTCTCCTCTCTCCCTCTCTACTCTCTCCTCTCCTCTCTCTCTACTGCCTCTCTCCTCTCCTCTCTCTCTACTGCCTCTCTCCTCTCCTCTCTCTCTACTGCCTCTCTCCTCTCCTCTCTCCCTCTCTACTCTCTCTCCTCTACTCTCTCTCTACTGCCTCTCTCCTCTCCTCTCTCCCTCTCTACTCTCTCCTCTACTCTCTCTCTACTGCCTCTCTCCTCTCCTCTCTCCCTCTCTACTCTCTCTCCTCTCCTCTCTCTCTACTGCCTCTCTCCTCTGCTCTCTCCCTCCTCTCTCTCTACTGCCTCTCTCCTCTCCTCTCTACTCTCTCCCTCTCTACTCTCTCCCTCTAGTCCTGGGACCTTTGCTCTACACCATTTTTGCACTAATGATCTGCCTCTTGTACTAAATAACTTCTCCATCTCCATGTACGCAGATGATTCAACTATATACACATCGGCGTTCACAGAAAAAGAATTAAATACTGTCCTTGACGCAGAACTGAAATCAGTAGTTGAATGGATAAAAAATAATAAACTTGTATTAAATACATCAAAAACAAATAGCATTGTATTTGGTTCAAGTCATGCCCTTAGGTCAAACCCGGTCTTGAAACTCTCAATAGACAATGTGACAATCAATCAAGTCCAGGAGACAAAACTCCTTGGAATTATATTAGACAATAAATTAACTTGGTCAAAACACATTGATAAACTAAAGCAGGTTATTCAAGGTATAATTTTGTCGTATCTTGATTATTGTCCAGTGGTGTGGTCTAGTGCTGCAGTGACCAATCTAAGGAGACTGCAGATGGTACAAAATAAAGCAGCTCGGATTGCACCCCGTTGTGATCATAAAACAAATGTGTCAGCCATGCACAGCTCCTTGGATTGGTCATTTGTAAAAAAGTAGACTACTCTATTCACTTCTTATGTTTATGTGGAATATTCTTGACACTAAAGACCCCTTATCTCTGTATGAAAATGTAACTCTAAAGGTCCTTACACATCAAGAGCGATGCGAATATACGGCACGAAATTGCGATGCGAGTTTTGACCCACCTGTCAATCACAGCCACAGATGTGTACACGTCGGAAGCGAATTTCTGAAAAATCGACCGTGGTTCGAAAAAATAAACACCGCAATAACGCTCAGCGACACTTCGCCGTTGGTATGCACGGTTGCATTAACTGATATAGGTTCGGAAAATATTATTGACGTGCGAATTAATCGCATGAAAAAAACGCTCCCGATGTGTAAGGACCTTAAGTCATAACAGGCACACATACTCAACTAGACATGCTACTGCAGGAGGTTTTACACTTCCAGTAGTTAGAACAAATGCGATGAAAAGAACTGTCATGTTTAGAGGTATGCAGGAATGGAACACCCTTCCCACATATATTACACAAAAGAAAAGCAAAAAACATTTTAAATTCTTGGTAAAACAGCACTTACTACTGTGATAATATATAATATATATGGTGATGGTAATAGTTTCATGTATAATTATATATATAAGATATGGTAATGGTATATATACATATGTGATGTAGTTTATGTATATTCTACACATCTGTAATGATATGTAGGTATTTCTGATTTCTACTGCCTCTCTCCTCTCATCTCTCCCTTTCTACTCTCTCCCTCTCTACTCTCTCCCTCTCTACTGTCTCTCTCCTCTTTCTCTCTCTCTACTGCCTCTCTCTACTGCCTCTCTCCTCTCATCTCTCCATTTCTACTCTCTCCCTCTCTACTGCCTCTCTCCTCTCATCTCTCCCTTTCTACTCTCTCCCTCTCTACTCTCTCCCTCTCTCTACTGCCTCTCTCCTCTCTCTACTGCCTCTCTCCTCTCTCTCTACTGCCTCTCTCCTCTCCTCTCTATCTACTCTCTCCCTCTCTACTCTCTCCCTCTCTACTGTTTCTCTCCTCTTTCTCTCTCTCTACTGCCTCTCTCCTCTCTCCCTTTCTACTCTCTCCCTCTCTCCTCTCTCCCTTTCTACTCTCTCCCTCTCTCCCTTTCTACTCTCTCCCTCTCTACTCTCTCTCTCTCTACTGCCTCTCTCCTCTCTCTCTACTGCCTCTCTCCTCTCATCTCTCCCTCTCTACTCTCTCTACTGCCTCTCTCCTCTCTCTCTACTGCCTCTCTCCTCTCATCTCTCCCTTTCTACTCTCTCCCTCTCTACTCTCTCCCTCTCTACTGTCTCTCTCCTCTTTCTCTCTCTCTACTGCCTCTCTCCTCTCTTCCTTCCTCCTCTCTCCTCTCTCCCTCTCTACTCTCTCCCTCTCTACTCTCTCTCTCCCTCTCTATTGCCTCTCTCTCTCTCAAGACCAGGAATACCGCTTCAGAAGTCAGATAAATGAGCAGTGTTGGTGGACCCCTCTGGGGCACGCAGAGAAAGGCGGCTCCATGATGCCATCTGTTTGTGACATCATCAGTGATGTCATAATTCAAGGATTGTGATGTTATCAGTGACATTACTTGAGCGAATTGTGATGTCATCAGTGATGTCACTCGAGCAATTGTGATGTCATCAGTGATGTCACTTGAGCAATTGTGATGTCATCAGTGATGTCACTCGAGCAATTGTGATGTCATCAGTGATGTCATACATCCTTCCTGGCTGAAGCTATATAAGTGGTGGAAGATGCAAGGAAAGCCATAAGAAGAAGAAGCCGCTGCTCGGGTACGATAATTTCCCTCCAAAAAGGATCATTTTGACCCTCAGGTACGATAATTCAACATTTCCTACCTGGCAACACTGATACTGCCTTCTGTTTGAGACACAGCATACAAGTCAGTGTGGTACAGTGACACATCTGAAGGAATGGCTGTTCAAGCAGAGCATGTTGACACACAGCTCTATGATGCTGCCTGGGAAGGAGACCTGGGCACACTGAGGAGCCTGCTGCAGAGAGACCACTTCAGAAGGCTGATCAATGAGAAGTGTTTTGATAGGTGTGGGAGGTTGACCCCTCTGCAGATCACAGCCTGGCTGGGTCATGCTGCCTGTGTGGACTACCTGATCACACAGGGAGCACAGGTAGACCTAGCTGATGAGTATACCTGGACACCTCTCTACTGGGCCGCGCGCTACGGTCACCTGGACTGTGTCCGGATCCTCCTCGAAGCCGGGGCCGACCCTAACAGAAGCACAGACCGCTCATACACCCCTCTCTACATCAGTGCTGCACACAACCACCTGGACTGCTTCC
>NC_139635.1:6429673-6434673 GCF_964638095.1 Poromitra crassiceps | reverse complement strand
TCCCCTGGGTGGATCCCATCATAGAAATAACGGAGTGCAATCTCAGACTATAGAGGGTGCAAATGAGTGTACGAGTTGACGATTCGCTCTGAATATCAGGCTAGCATAAGTTGTTAAGTTGTGAGCATGTAGCTAGCAGTAAGCTCATTTTCACCTTTTGGATAATTCATCTTCAATGTGATGTTTAGAGAGGATCATCAGAAAAGTACCAACATGCTACTGTTTCAAGCTCCTTCTGCTTGTGATTTTTAGTATTGTAACATCGACTGAATTGTCACCTCCATTTCCATCTTCTCGTCTGACATCGCCTCCAGGTCTACATTTCCAGGAGGGGATTCCCCCAGGAGGGGATTCCCCCAGGAGAGGATTCCCCCAGGGGAATTTAAATCCCCTTTGAATAAATGCCTTCAAAGCAGAGTATTGTTCAGATTTCAAAGTAAGTAGTACTTTTAATCGATTTAGGACAGTCTTGATAGCAGCATCTGTCTTGTCTATAGTGACCGCCAGTGTGCCTGACAACAGGAAACAGCTTAACAACGGCATTAGCCCCGCCCCTTGTGCTGTTTATTGGTGCTGATTGGCTAATCATTAGTCACGCTCTGCGCTCTTTAGGCCAGTCATTTTTGTTGTTGTTGATGATGTTGTTGTTGTTGTATTTTTTCCGACTGAGGGAATGAATCACTGTTGCATGTCACAATGCCAGAGCAGCCAACTCAGTGGAGAGAGCAGATTCCAACATCTGGACCCAGGCAAGACAACAGAGAGAGAGATGGTGAAAACAGCAGAGAGAGAGAGAGAGAGAGAGATACGGTGAAAACAGCAGAGAGAGAGAGAGTGTGATTGTGTAACAGACAGGTCGTGGAGAGAGATGGTATATGAAGAGACAACGAGGGAGAGAGAGAGACTAAACAGTAAACACACACATACCCTGTACCTACTATGTACCTACAGTATACACACTTCACACCACGATGACACACACACACACACACACACACACACACACACACACACACACACACACACACAGCTCAATCCCAGCCCCACAGCAGCACCTACTGGTCACTTGTTCAGAATCCCTCTGGTCTCCAGTGGTTTGTGTAAGGTGCACCACTCACTTCCAGCTGTCTTATTAGCACCGCACACACACACACACACACACACACACACACACACACACACACACACACACAGCATGTACACACACACGTGATTTCACACATGCACCCGCACACTGCAACATCATGAACACACAAAAACAGATATGATACAAACCTAAACCAACACACACACATTCCCCACAAGACTTCACGTGCACGCATCAGTGTGTGTGCATGCACGCACACACACACACACACACACATACACACACACACAGAGTGAGCGCGGGGTGATTTATGAGTGTGCGGCCGGGCTTTGCATGATTTATCCCAGTATAAAGCTGCTCTGCACACCTGAGGGACTCAACTACTGCAGGAGAGCATGCCTAGTTAGAGAGAGAGAGAGAGACTACTGCACACACAGGATAGCATGCCTAGTTAGAGAGAGAGAGAGAAAGAGAGAGAGAGACTACTGCACACACATGATATCATGCCTAGTTAGAGAGAGAGAGACTACTGCACACACAGGATAGCATGCCTAGTTAGAGAGAGAGAGACTACTGCACACACATGATATCATGCCTAGTTAGAGAGAGAGAGACTACTGCACACACAGGATAGCATGCCTAGTTAGAGAGAGAGAGAGAGACTACTGCACACACATGATATCATGCCTAGTTAGAGAGAGAGAGACTACTGCACACACATGATATCATGCCTAGTTAGAGAGAGAGAGACTACTGCACACACAGGATAGCATGCCTAGTTAGAGAGAGAGAGAGACTACTGCACACACACAGGATAGCATGCCTAGTTAGAGAGAGAGAGAGACTCAACTACTGCACACAGACAGGAGAGCATGCCTAGTTAGAGAGAGAGAGAGACTCAACTACTGCACACAGACAGGAGAGCATGCCTAGTTAGAGAGAGACTCAACTACTGCACACAGACAGGAGAGCATGCCTAGTTAGAGAGAGAGAGAGACTCAACTACTGCACACAGACAGGAGAGCATGCCTAGTTAGAGAGAGAGAGAGAGACTCAACTACTGCACACAGACAGGAGAGCATGCCTAGTTAGAGAGAGAGAGAGAGACTCAACTACTGCACACAGACAGGAGAGCATGCCTAGTTAGAGAGAGACTCAACTACTGCACACAGACAGGAGAGCATGCTAGTTAGAGAGCGAGAGAGAGACTCAACTACTGCACACAGACAGGAGAGCATGCCTAGTTAGAGAGAGAGAGAGAGAGAAACTCAACTACTGCACACAGACAGGAGAGCATGACTAGTTAGAGAGAGATACTCAACTACTGCAAACAGACAGGAGAACATGCCTAGTTAGAGAGAGAGACTCAACTACTGCACACAGACAGGAGAGCATGCCTAGTTAGAGAGAGACTCAACTACTGCACACAGACAGGAGAGCATGCCTAGTTAGAGAGAGAGAGACACTCAACTACTGCACACAGAAAGGAGAGCATGCCTAGTTAGAGAGAGACTCAACTACTGCACACAGACAGGAGAGCATGCCTAGTTAGAGAGAGAGAGACTCAACTACTGCACACAGACAGGAGAGCATGCCTAGTTAGAGAGAGAGACTAAACTACTGCACACAGCCACGAGAGCATGCCTAGTTAGAGAGAGAGACTCAACTACTGCACACAGAAAGGAGAGCATGCCTAGTTAGAGAGAGAGAGACTCAACTACTGCACATAGACAGGAGATCATGCCTAGTTAGAGAGCGAGAGACTCAACTACTGCACACAGACAGGAGAGCATGCCTAGTTAGAGAGAGAGAGAGACTCAACTACTGCACACAGACAGGAGAGCATGCCTAGTTAGAGAGAGAGAGAGACTCAACTACTGCACACAGACAGGAAAGCATGCCTAGTTAGAGAGAGAGAGAGACTCAACTACTGCACACAGACAGGAGAGCATGCCTAGTTAGAGAGAGACTCAACTACTGCACACAGACAGGAGAGCATGCCTAGTTAGAGAGCGAGAGAGAGACTCAACTACTGCACACAGACAAGAGAGCATGCCTAGTTAGAGAGAGAGAGAGAGAGACTCAACTACTGCACACAGACAGGAGAGCATGACTAGTTAGAGAGAGAGAGAGACTCAACTACTGCAAACAGACAGGAGAGCATGCCTAGTTAGAGAGAGAGACTCAACTACTGCACACAGACAGGAGAGCATGCCTAGTTAGAGAGAGACTCAACTACTGCACACAGACAGGAGAGCATGCCTAGTTAGAGAGAGAGAGGCACTCAACTACTGCACACAGAAAGGAGAGCATGCCTAGTTAGAGAGAGACTCAACTACTGCACACAGACAGGAGAGCATGCCTAGTTAGAGAGAGAGAGAGACTCAACTACTGCACACAGACAGGAGAGCATGCCTAGTTAGAGAGAGAGAGAGAGAGAGAGAGACTCAACTACTACACACAGACAGGAGAGCATGCCTAGTTAGAGAGAGAGACTCAACTACTGCACACAGACACGAGAGCATGCCTAGTTAGAGAGAGAGACTCAACTACTGCACACAGAAAGGAGAGCATGCCTAGTTAGAGAGAGAGAGACTCAACTACTGCACATAGACAGGAGATCATGCCTAGTTAGAGAGCGAGAGACTCAACTACTGCACACAGACAGGAGAGCATGCCTAGTTAGAGAGAGAGACTCAACTACTGCACACAGACAGGAGAGCATGCCTAGTTAGAGAGAGAGAGAGAGACTCAACTACTGCACACAGGCAGGAGAGCATGCCTACAGTACTTAGAGAGAGAGAAACTCAACTACTGCACACAGACAGGAGAGCATGCCTAGTTAGAGAGACTCAACTACTGCACACAGTCAGTAGAGCATGCCTAGTTAGAGAGAGAGACTCAACTACTGCACACAGTCAGTAGAGCATGCCTAGTTAGAGAGAGAGACCACAGTGGAAATCAGTTGAACAACTGTCTGTGTTTTTATCCTTGTACTACTTTTTGTTACATACTTTATGTAATATACTGTACTTGTGTCTAATATACTTGTACTAAATAAAAATCAATCAATCAGACACTCAACTACTGCACACAGACAGGAGAGCATGCCTAGTTAGAGAGAGACTAAACTACTGCACACAGACAGGAGAGCATGCCTAGTTAGAGAGAGACTAAACTACTGCACACAGACAGGAGAGCATGCCTACAGTAGTTAGAGAGAGAAAGAGAGAGAGAGGCTCAACTACTGCACACAGACAGGAGAGCATGCCTAGTTAGAGAGAGAGACTCAACTACTGCACACAGACAGGAGAGCATGCCTACAGTAGTTAGAGAGAGAGAGAGACTCAACTACTGCACACAGACAGGAGAGCATGCCTAGTTAGAGAGAGAGAGACTCAACTACTGCACACAGACAGGAGAGCATGCCTAGTTAGAGAGAGAGAGACGCTCAACTACTGCACACAGACAGGAGAGCATGCCTAGTTAGAGAGATAGACTCAACTACTGCACACAGACAGGAGAACATGCCTAGTTAGAGAGAGAGACTCAACTACTGCACACAGACAGGAGAGCATGCCTACAGTAGTTAGAGAGAGAGAGAGAGAGACGCAACTACTGCACACAGACAGTAGAGCATGCCTAGTTAGAGAGAGAGAGGCTCAACTACTGCACACAGACAGGAGAGCATGCCTAGTTAGAGAGAGAGACTCAACTACTGCACACAGACAGGAGAGCATGCCTACAGTAGTTAGAGAGAGAGAGAGAGAGACGCAACTACTGCACACACACAGACAGGATATTTAGTTTTGCAGTACTGCTGCCACGGTGGAGCGTTTTCTCCCCAATTTACTTGGCCAATTTCCCCCTGCTGCCCCGGTCGCTGCTCCACCCTCTGCCGATCTGGAGAGAG
>NC_139635.1:6337173-6424673 GCF_964638095.1 Poromitra crassiceps | reverse complement strand
ATACAGTCAAACCTGTTCCTTCTCTCTATGACTTCATGTGTCTTCATGTTATTTACTGACTCAACATTATGTTATACAGTCAAACCTGTTCCTTCTCTCTATGACTTCATGTGTCTTCATGTTATTTACTGACTCAACATTATGTTATACAGTCAAACCTGTTCCTTCTCTCTGTGACTTCATGTGTCTTCATGTTATTTACTGACTCAACATTATGTTATACAGTCAAACCTGTTCCTTCTCTCTGTGACTTCATGTGTCTTCATGTTATTTACTGACTCAACATTATGTTATACAGTCAAACCTGTTCCTTCTCTCTATGACTTCATGTGTCTTCATGTTATTTACTGACTCAACATTATGTTATACAGTCAAACCTGTTTCTTCTCTCTATGACTTCATGTGTCTTCATGTTATTTACTGACTCAACATTATGTTATACAGTCAAACCTGTTCCTTCTCTCTGTGACTTCATGTGTCTTCATGTTATTTACTGACTCAACATTATGTTATACAGTCAAACCTGTTCCTTCTCTCTGTGACTTCATGTGTCTTCATGTTATTTACTGACTCAACATTATGTTATACAGTCAAACCTGTTTCTTCTCTCTATGACTTCATGTGTCTTCATGTTATTTACTGACTCAACATTATGTTATACAGTCAAACCTGTTCCTTCTCTCTGTGACTTCATGTGTCTTCATGTTATTTACTGACTCAACATTATGTTATACAGTCAAACCTGTTCCTTCTCTCTATGACTTCATGTGTCTTCATGTTATTTACTGACTCAACATTATGTTATACAGTCAAACCTGTTCCTTCTCTCTATGACTTCATGTGTCTTCATGTTATTTACTGACTCAACATTATGTTATACAGTCAAACCTGTTCCTTCTCTCTGTGACTTCATGTGTCTTCATGTTATTTACTGACTCAACATTATGTTATACAGTCAAACCTGTTCCTTCTCTCTGTGACTTCATGTGTCTTCATGTTATTTACTGACTCAACATTATGTTATACAGTCAAACCTGTTCCTTCTCTCTATGACTTCATGCATCTTGTGGATTTATGGAAATTGCTCATGCAGGCCGGGGGAGTGATGGATCTGGGCCACTCATGCAGGCAGTCAGCCAGCTTAGAGCTGATGGATGCGCAGGCGGAGACAGGGTTGTAAATCACTTTGTGTTGCCATCGCCAATGATATGAAGTGTGCACTTAATGTCTAGTCATATAACCGAGAGATACAGGCTGCGTGATGCTCCTTAATTGGGTAATGTCATTGAAAACTGCTTTGTGTGGTTCCTGGTAAGGGCCTGTGTCGACCTAGCGTCTTTTCATCAGCTCCAACGTCTTTTTTCAGTTGTTTCCAATGAGGAGCGAGCGTATGTGGGCGCACACGGACGTCTAGAGAAAGTGCGCTGCACCCAGCGTCTATTTTCACAGCGCTCCGGCGTTTTTGTGCGCCGGCTCCCAGCGGTTCCAGCTGAAAATATTTTAACTTTTCAGAAAGACGCTGGTGTCGGCTGCTCCTTTTCTGGGAGCCGATTGGCCAGACACTTAATATTTCTGGTGAGTGTTGAGCTAAATAACTGTATGTGTGTTGTTAGATAATGTTAGCTGTCAGCTATCAAGCTAGCTACTGCACTGAGCTAACGTTACTTTCAGACTGGTTCCTTGCATATTGTGCGCTGAGATCAGCGCTCCCCAGCGTACTTCCAGTGTTTAACGGTCAGAAAAAGACGCTAGATGGACACACGGCCTAATGGGACATGTCTTACAGCGTGGAAAATGTTCAAATTCTAACTGATTGAATTGAGCTGAAACAGTAGAAAGCCACCTCCGTATACAGTACCCTTGTGTTCAATTAACTCATTGAGTGCCAGCCACTTTTGGAGAACGGACGCTCCCAGTGCCAGAGTTTCAGAGCGTTTTCAGTGATTTCTCGAGGCCCACAGAATATTGTGTGATATTACTATGTAAACACCGAACACGCACAAAGAACGAGGAGACTCTCTTCTATCATCTGCAAAAAAAAGTTTATTGATCCCATTTTCCGTTCTTTAGTTATGAGCCGGAGAAAATAGCTTGATTCATCCAAAAACAGCAATTTTTTTCTAGAAGCTGAGATAATTGGCCTTTTGTGAAATTAAACATTTCAAGCACATCACTGACTCTGAAGCTTGCTGCTGGTGGGCATCGGATATTCTGACTTGCGTTTGTCAATCCTGTCCTGCTGCCTGGGTCTGTCTGGGTGTTGCGTGCTGCTCTGCGTGCCCCCCCCCCCCCCCCCCCCCCGCCCCGCCCCGCCCCGCCCCGCCCCGCCTCGCCTCAACTGCACACTCCTCCTCCTGTCTGTGGTGGCTCTCTGCTGAGTTTGCTGTGTGCGACATCCAGCTTTTTTACAGCGTTCCGCGTGTGTTTGTCACCGGCAACGATGCTTCCAGTTGAGAATAATAACAACTCCACGGTGTGGATGTGCGGATGTGCTGTCCGGCTCAATTGTGGGAGCAGATTGGCTGCTGCAGGCACAGCTGCAGTAACGTGCTTCAGCATATCGATGCATACGGATGCGATGCGATTTCCGTTTCCATAACGACTTCTTCTTTGTTTTTTCCTTGCCTTTCTGTTATGTGGAGAGCACTGTCGCCACCTAAGGGTTCTGTAAAATAGGTTATAGACCTCCAATAGCTATAATATTTGTACAGGAGAGGCAGAAGGCTTTGATCGACGCCCCACCGTCAAAAAACGCAATTGACGAACATGTCCGTCCTTGGCACTCTACGTTACTATTTGAAATGACGAACATGTCCGTCCATGGCATTCAATGAGTTAATAATGATTCAAGTCCCAATATGTCTTTTGACCTTAAAAGACAATTATGTTTTTTTTTTACAACCTGGACGTTATTTCGAGCTTTAATTATGATTTTTAAGTCAGCTGATTTTTTTATCGATCCACAACAATGCTATAATGCGCCGAGCAATGGCCTGAAACAGAAGAAATAGGGGCATGTGTAATCCTGTAAAAAGCTTATTTTCTGACACGCAGCGGCTCATATCCTTATTATATGATACGGACATAAATGTGGCTCTTTGATTCTGAGGTACTGACATCCAAACCAAAACATTTAAGTACACCAAGAAGAATGGACCCACAAACAATAACTCCTTTCTAACCTAAGTGTTTTAGGGTGGATTTTGTTTGTCTTCTAATGTGTAGTCTGAGTTACAAGCTTGTGACTTCTCATTGATAATGTGTGGTTGTGTTCATATGTACTGCATGCATAGCTTATTCAGTCAGTGGTCCAGCAATGCGTATCAGATACCACTTTACAGACATAGTTCTCAGTAGATTACTAGGATATATATCCCTTTCAGGGACCACTAGTGATTTCACTATTCACACATGTGCTACATCTGGACATCTCCGTCTTGCACCTTTTCACACATGCCATGGCAATGCCGGGATAGATACAGCGTGGTGGCCCAACGGTTAGAGAAATGGTAAATGGTAAATGGACTGCATTTATATAGCGCTTTTATCCAAAACGCTTTACAATGTGCCTACATTTACCCATTCACACAACGAAGGCGGCCAGCTGACACGCAGGGTGCTGGCACAGCCATCGGGAGCAATTTGGGGTTCAGTGTCTTGCCCAAGGACACTTCTACCTGCGGACTGGAGGAGCCGGGGATCGAACCACTGACCTTCTGATTGGTGGACGAGCCGCTCTACCTCCTGAGCCATAGCCGCCCCGGAGAGAAGTGAGCTTGTGACCAGAAGGTCGTCGGTTCAATCCCCGGGACCGGCAGGATAAATCTGGGTGGGGAAAGTGAAAAGGCAGCGCTTGCCCCTCCCTCATTACCACCACTGAGGTGCCCTTGAGCAAGGCCCTTAACCCCAACTGCTCCAGTGGAGCTGATCAGTGGCCAGCAGATCAGACTGTGGTTGTACTGGTCAGCTTCCAGGTATGAATGTGTGTGTGAATGTGAACAGGACGCTCCTGAAAACGAGAGCATTGCTCTCAGTGAGACTCCCCCTGTATAATAAAAAATGCTGCCCAAAACACCACACTTCTTGGGGACACGCTGACGTCACGCACCTGGAACTCACAGCAAGGTAAAACAATGAGCGTGGACGTGAATCGTGTTAACAAAAAAGTATATCAATGACAGGGACGTGGTCTGAGCCTCGGTTTTTAATCCGAATAAAGACCCCACGGATTTCGTAAGAGGTCTAAAGTCACGTTATCGCAGTCTTGCACACTTAGTGACCAGCAAGACAACAGTAAAACTGACAGTTTTATGTATTGCGTTTGGCGTAACACATAGGAGAGTGAACCACATTCCCTCAGCGTCACATAGCAACAACACTGTCAACAGGCTGGAAGTTGACGGCAAGAATTGGCGAAAAACTGCCCAATCTGGCAACACTGGATAGATGGGCAAGTGAAGGGTGTCAGGACTGTCTTTTAAATCACTGTCATTCAGACATCAGACAGCCATGCAGGGATATTCCCTGGAATGTTACTATGACTTATGGTGGGAAATTGCCTTGGTGGTACAGATGTCTCCCCCCCCCCGGATATCGATCCCTGTACCCATTCATACATGATGCATGGACTGTCCCATGATAAATATGTATGATCTCATGGTAGTGTAAGCCAAGGCATTTTGGATGAAATAGTCCACCAAAGAGCATGTATTACTGTAGGTAGGTCTTTTTTCTTCATAGAAAAGGCATGTTCCCCTACCTGCTCCTGTCTCTCCAGCCAGCGGTCCACCATGGGGTGCTTGGCGCTGAGTGAGGAGCGGGCGGTCTCTCTCTGAAACTCTTTCTGGTTGGCCCAGGTGCCTGCGTCCCGCGGCAGGCTGCGGTATGTGTCCACTCCTTTACCCTGCACACACACACACACAAACACACATGTCCTTTACCCTGCATGCACACACAAACAAACACACATGTCCTTTACCCTGCACGCACACACAAACAAACACACATGTCCTTTACCCTGCACGCACACACAAACAAACACACACATGTCCTTTACCCTGCACGCACACACAAACAAACACACACATGTCCTTTACCCTGCACGCACACACAAACAAACACACACATGTCCTTTACCCTGCACGCACACACAAACAAACACACATGTCCTTTACCCTGCACGCACACACAAACAAACACACATGTCCTTTACCCTGCACGCACACACAAACAAACACACACATGTCCTTTACCCTGCACGCACACACAAACAAACACACACATGTCCTTTACCCTGCACGCACACACAAACAAACACACACATGTCCTTTACCCTGCACGCACACACAAACAAACACACACATGTCCTTTACCCTGCACGCACACACAAACAAACACACACATGTCCTTTACCCTGCACGCACACACAAACACACACACATGTCCTTTACCCTGCACGCACACACAAACAAACACACACATGTCCTTTACCCTGCACGCACACACAAACACACATGTCCTTTACCCTGCACGCACACACAAACACACATGTCCTTTACCCTGCACGCACACACAAACAAACACACATGTCCTTTACCCTGCACGCACACACACACACACACACACACATGTCCTTTACCCTGCACGCACACACAAACAAACACACATGTCCTTTACCCTGCACGCACACACACACACACACACACACATGTCCTTTACCCTGCACGCACACACAAACACACACACATCTGCTTCTCTCATCGCCTTTTAATGGACCATTTGGTTTCTAAGGCATTCCTCAGTAATGCTTCATTCAGTTTTGGCTTGGCTGTCTCTTAGAAAGACTGCTGTCTGATTGACAGACTGCTGTCTGAAGTTTGATTGA
This sequence comes from Poromitra crassiceps, assembly GCF_964638095.1. Classification (NCBI taxonomy): domain Eukaryota; kingdom Metazoa; phylum Chordata; class Actinopteri; order Beryciformes; family Melamphaidae; genus Poromitra; species Poromitra crassiceps. The sequence goes on along the minus strand of NC_139635.1, from coordinate 6,418,789 downwards.
CAGACCGCTGTCTGAAGTTTGATTGACAGACCGCTGTCTGAAGTTTGATTGACAGACCGATGTCTGAAGTTTGATTGACAGACCGCTGTCTGAAGTTTGATTGACAGACCGCTGTCTGAAGTTTGATTGACAGACCGCTGTCTGAAGTTTGATGTTCTGGAGAGAAATGAGGAGCACCGCGTTTATGTGAAACAGATCTGCGGTTGTTGCCTCTGAATAGAAAGCCCTTTAGAAGGTTTTCCATCTTTAATCGTCTCCACTCCAAACTTGAAGATCATTTTCCAGAAGCAGATATCCACCGTGTGCAGAGAGAGAAAAGTACAGCATGCATACTCTGACAAAATGCTACTTGACAAAAAAGCGAAGCACATTATAGATTGTCACGTTCTGACCTTTGGTTAAAAAAAGAAAAAAGTTTTGCCTGGTTAGAATCACCCTGATCATGTGACCTCACATCCTGTTTCGCTCTACATATCAGTCTGGACTCCGAGCCGCCCACAGTGATTTCAGTGGGCGGGACTACTTGCCTTGACAGACAACTCCTTATCATCAGTGTAACCAAATCCAATCCAAATTAGGGATGTTAATGATTAATCGACAATTGATTAATCGATCATTACGAATTTGACCGATCAAACTATATGTTAACCGGTTAATCGACAATGTAGGCTATGTGCTATTTTATCGTTTTTCTTTTCTTTTCTGAAATGATTTAACAGCACAAGGGCAAAATGTAACTGCTCATACAGAGGAAGAAGAAAGCCAAGCTAGCAAACAGAAAGTCCAGGGTGGAGAATTACACCCAAAAACACAACAGTCATCATTGTTAACATTATAATGTAATGTTCGAAATATCTCACGTCCACAAGCACAATGACAGCTAATGCAGGACGTTTAGTTGGTTGATCAACTTGTTCGGTCGGCCTAAAGACAGGTGTGTAAAACCCTGCATTTTGTAGTTTTTATTTTGTATGTCAACAGCAGTTTTTAATATAATGATTAATCGATTAATTGATCGTTAACCTGACCAATTAATCGATTAAGGAAATTGATAACAAAATTGCATCCCTAATCCAAATCCAGGCATAAACAAGACAAAAACGTATTTTTTTTGCAAGAAACACCTCCGGCGCATACTCTTGTTCATAGGCCCACCCACTGGGAAACAGGCCCACCCAATCATGACCCATATTTTTGTTTTTGCCCCAAACACACGTGGGTTCAAAACTGCTCATTTAATGTGTAGCCTACCCAAAGCTTTGAGTGAAAGCTGCTCATCCAATGAGCTGTTTGACTCCACCTCTGTGAGATCCTAGGCCCACCCAGCTGCAGCGTCACGCACGTGTGAACCAATCAATGAGTCTGTTTTGCCTTGTTAGCTCTGGTTCAAAATTCCATGCGCGATAGATCTCTGTTAATTGAGCAGCAGCTCGCAGCAGTTTCACTTCCCGTTTAGTGATTTTGCCTTGAAAATAAAAGCTCAAGGAAGTTTGTTATTTGCAACAAAAAAAAGTAATCTATCTATGAGACCTAACATGGACATAGGAACACTAAGAGGAATCTCAAGTTTCACCTTTTCCAAGGGTATGACAATTTGTGTGGCATCAGTTCAATTTGTGCATTTTATCGAGGTTGAATGAGCGCTTTTATTTTGAAGATTTCGCACAGGAAGTCCAAATGATTCTGCTGCTCACTTCCACCCCGTCGGTAGCTGGTACGGATCAAGACAGTATTGTTAACTAACTATGGCGAAACACAGCAGTTTGGTTACATTTGTCACAAAAGACCCACAGGATCATCAGTCTCACCATCAGAAATGACATCTCAATCAAGTAATGAATGCTAGCATGCTGATGGCTATAGTTCAGCCCTCTCTCCCTTGTTGTGGAGCTGGGTCTGTCCTACCTTCCTCTCCAGCTGTTAGTGTCCTACCTTCTTCTCCAGGCTGTAGGGTTAGGGTCATGTTGTGGTGGAGCTAAGTGTGTGTCCTACCTTCCTCTCCATCTGTTAGTGTGTCCTACCTTCCTCTCCATCTGTTAGTGTGTCCTACCTTCTTATCCATCTGTTAGTGTGTCCTACCTTCCTCTCCATCTGTTAGTGTGTCCTACCTTCTTCTCCATCTGTTAGTGTGTCCTACCTTCTTCTCCATCTGTTAGTGTGTCCTACCTTCTTCTCCATCTGTTAGTGTGTCCTACCTTCTTCTCCATCTGTTAGTGTGTCCTACCTTCCTCTCCATCTGTTAGTGTGTCATACCTTCTTCTCCATCTGTTAGTGTGTCCTACCTTCCTCTCCATCTGTTAGTGTGTCCTACCTTCATCTCCATCTGTTAGTGTGTCCTACCTTCTTCTCCATCTGTTAGTGTGTCCTACCTTCCTCTCCATCTGTTAGTGTGTCCTACCTTCTTCTCCATCTGTTAGTGTGTCCTACCTTCTTCTCCATCTGTTAGTGTGTCCTACCTTCCTCTCCATCTGTTAGTGTGTCATACCTTCTTCTCCATCTGTTAGTGTGTCATACCTTCTTCTCCATCTGTTAGTGTGTCCTACCTTCTTCTCCATCTGTTAGTGTGTCCTACCTTCCTCTCCATCTGTTAGTGTGTCCTACCTTCTTCTCCATCTGTTAGTGTGTCCTACCTTCCTCTCCATCTGTTAGTGTGTCCTACCTTCTTCTCCATCTGTTAGTGTGTCCTACCTTCTTCTCCATCTGTTAGTGTGTCCTACCTTCTTCTCCATCTGTTAGTGTGTCCTACCTTCTTCTCCATCTGTTAGTGTGTCCTACCTTCCTCTCCATCTGTTAGTGTCCTACCTTCCTCTCCATCTGTTAGTGTGTCCTACCTTCCTCTCCATCTGTTAGTGTGTCCTACCTTCTTCTCCATCTGTTAGTGTGTTCTACCTTCTTCTCCATCTGTTAGTGTCTCCTACCTTCTTCTCCATCTGTTAGTGTGTCCTACCTTCTTCTCCATCTGTTAGTGTGTCCTACCTTCTTCTCCATCTGTTAGTGTGTCCTACCTTCTTATCCATCTGTTAGTGTGTCCTACCTTCCTCTCCATCTGTTAGTGTGTCCTACCTTCTTCTCCATCTGTTAGTGTGTCCTACCTTCTTCTCCATCTGTTAGTGTGTCCTACCTTCTTCTCCATCTGTTAGTGTGTCCTACCTTCTTCTCCATCTGTTAGTGTGTCCTACCTTCCTCTCCATCTGTTAGTGTGTCATACCTTCTTCTCCATCTGTTAGTGTGTCCTACCTTCCTCTCCATCTGTTAGTGTGTCCTACCTTCATCTCCATCTGTTAGTGTGTCCTACCTTCTTCTCCATCTGTTAGTGTGTCCTACCTTCCTCTCCATCTGTTAGTGTGTCCTACCTTCTTCTCCATCTGTTAGTGTGTCCTACCTTCTTCTCCATCTGTTAGTGTGTCCTACCTTCCTCTCCATCTGTTAGTGTCTCCTACCTTCTTCTCCATCTGTTAGTGTGTCCTACCTTCTTCTCCATCTGTTAGTGTGTCCTACCTTCTTCTCCATCTGTTAGTGTGTTCTACCTTCTTCTCCATCTGTTAGTGTGTCCTACCTTCCTCTCCATCTGTTAGTGTGTCCTACCTTCCTCTCCATCTGTTAGTGTGTCCTACCTTCTTCTCCATCTGTTAGTGTGTTCTACCTTCTTCTCCATCTGTTAGTGTCTCCTACCTTCCTCTCCATCTGTTAGTGTCTCCTACCTTCTTCTCTATCTGTTAGTGTGTCCTACCTTCCTCTCCATCTGTTAGTGTGTCCTACCTTCTTCTCCATCTGTTAGTGTGTTCTACCTTCTTCTCCATCTGTTAGTGTGTCCTACCTTCCTCTCCATCTGTTAGTGTGTTCTACCTTCTTCTCCATCTGTTAGTGTGTCCTACCTTCCTCTCCATCTGTTACTGTGTCCTACCTTCTTCTCCATCTGTTAGTGTCTCCTACCTTCTTCTCTATCTGTTAGTGTGTCCTACCTTCCTCTCCATCTGTTAGTGTGTTCTACCTTCTTCTCCATCTGTTAGTGTGTCCTACCTTCTTCTCCATCTGTTAGTGTGTCCTACCTTCTTCTCCATCTGTTAGTGTGTCCTACCTTCTTCTCCATCTGTTAGTGTGTCCTACCTTCCTCTCCATCTGTTAGTGTGTTCTACCTTCTTCTCCATCTGTTAGTGTGTCCTACCTTCCTCTCCATCTGTTAGTGTGTTCTACCTTCTTCTCCATCTGTTAGTGTGTCATACCTTCTTCTCCATCTGTTAGTGTGTCCTACCTTCCTCTCCATCTGTTACTGTGTCCTACCTTCTTCTCCATCTGTTAGTGTGTCCTACCTTCCTCTCCATCTGTTAGTGTCCTACCTTCCTCTCCATCTGTTAGTGTGTCCTACCTTCCTCTCCATCTGTTAGTGTGTCCTACCTTCCTCTCCATCTGTTAGTGTGTCCTACCTTCTTCTCCATCTGTTAGTGTGTCCTACCTTCTTCTCCATCTGTTAGTGTGTCCTACCTTCCTCTCCATCTGTTAGTGTGTCCTACCTCCTCTCCATCTGTTAGTGTGTCCTACCTTCCTCTCCATCTGTTAGTGTGTCCTACCTTCCTCTCCATCTGTTAGTGTGTCCTACCTTCCTCTCCATCTGTTAGTGTGTCCTACCTTCTTCTCCATCTGTTAGTGTGTCCTACCTTCCTCTCCATCTGTTAGTGTGTCCTACCTTCATCTCCATCTGTTAGTGTGTCCTACCTTCCTCTCCATCTGTTAGTGTGTCCTACCTTCCTCTCCAGCTGTTAGTGTGTCCTACCTTCCTCTCCATCTGTTAATGTGTCCTACCTTCCTCTCCAGGCTGTAGGGTTAGGGTTAGGGTCATGTTGTGGTGGAGCAGGGTGTGCCTCCTACCTTCCTCTCCAGGCTGTTGGTGGGGGTGGAGCTGCGGGCCTTGAGGAAGCCTGCGGTGGTGGACCAGCGGGTCGGGTTCTTCCTGGACGGCTGCTCCTCGGGGGCCCGGGCCTCGGCGGCACCGCTCAGCAGGCCGTTAACGCTCAGCAGGGCCGGGTCACTGCTGCGCCGCACGTGCAGGGGCATGTCTGACAGAGAGGAGACAACAAGGAGCCGTGAAGAAGGATTCTCAGGGTTCATACAGCTCCTTGAAACTAGATATAAATAACTGGCTCATTGAAAGTTCTTTTGAGATTTTTTTTAAACTTAAACGGATAGGCCAACTTTTTGAGAGATTCGCCTATTTGCCATATTGCCCATACATACACAAGATAAACAATGCCTTTACCGTCACTCTCCGTGCAGGACACTGTGAGGTACAGCCATCCATTTAGTTAGATTCACAAATACCGGAGTTACCGGTACAACTGCCTACTCACGTTCAAGTCACCAAAAACGCACATTTCAACAGCGCCAAAAAGCTCTATGTACATGTTGTGACTCGTGTACTCACCACGCGATGAAATATGAATCCAAACTTACTCAAAAGGCCATTTTCAAAGTAAATCCACACACAGAGATCTAACAAAGATTAACCAAACTAAGCCATCAAGTAACTGAAATGAACCGCGTTTCTCAGTTTGACACAGCTCAGGGATGGCAACTTTAGAGAAATACTTTTGACCTGGTGGATGATATTGACGGTCGAGTGTCAGAAGCACGGATTTAAAAGACTCCTTTTCCACTGTTTTGAAGGACACCATATCTTTAGTCAGGTGAGTGGTGACTGCTTCACTGCACTCATGCACTGTCCCATTTATATTTCATCTTCAACCCCAACCAACAGACTGCCCCCTCACCCCCCCGTGACGTTTGATCTCCTTCGTTCATGTTGCTGCTTCGCTTCATCAGTGCACAGCTCTCAGTGGCTCTCGTTAGTCCATTTATAAACAAACTATAACTAATAAACATTTTTTTTTTTTTTTTTCATATTTCTGTTTATTGAAGTTTTCAGGGCATAGATGATACAGCACATCAGTATTTCAATTTCACTGCCTGTTATAGGACTGGAAAGACAAGATAAAAAAAAAAAAGTGAAGATATGTGTATACGGTCGTAGGAAAACAGGTTCACTGGAAAAGAAGAGGAAAAACAAATACCTATACCATACCCTCCCTAACAGCAACAGTACAAAAGTAATCTTCTCACCCTGAGATACTTCCTTTTCCTTATTAACAAAAACAAAAACAAAACAAAAGTAAAACAATAATTGACATAGTCCGATCAGCCATCAGAAACACAGTGCACAAGTACATGATCAAATATCCATCATCTACACAGCCCACCCACACAAGAGAAAAGAAGAGAAGACAGCACAACAGACAGACATCATCAGGCCCAACACATCACAGAGAAACAGAAATCAGTCCTTTGGGATCTCAGGAAACTGCAAACCCTCCACCACCCTAAAAAATAATCCCCATGTTTTCAAAAATCTAGTTGACGAGCCTCTCATCGTACAGCGAATTCTTTCCAATTTAATAAAATAAAGAATATCTCTGATCCATAAGGAATGAGAAGGTGGGCTAACGGATTTCCATTTTAATAGAATCAGGCGCCTTGCTAAAAGCATCGTATAGGCCACAAAGCCTGCTTGGTATTTTGATAATGATACTGTGGGGGGAGGATAACTAATAAACATTAGATTAATCCCGTTGTCATGTTGCTTATTACTAATGCAATACAAGTTGCATTCTTCAGCCCGCAATACTGTATCGATATTTCAGAAAGATATCGTAATATATCGCCATATCGATTTTTTGCACAACCGTCTGTTCAGTGACACAATAAGAATACTTTTTATTTCAGAGCGTTCAGTAACACACTCAACATTCAGTAGTTTTGACTCAATTTGTGCATTAAGTTATCAATATAAAATGATATAAATATTATTAAACTACCTGGGTGGTGCACAGCGAATTGCATTTGCAGCTCTATTTAAAAAAAAATATATATTTTAAAGTATTGCCATATATTGCAATATGTATTGTATCGCAATGTATCGTGATACAATCGTATCGTGACCCATGTATCGTGATAGGTATCGTATCGTGAGGTCCTTGGCAATACCCAGCCCTAATGAAATAATCAGATTTGTGGTGTTGAGCTGTGTGCACCTGTGTTACTTCCTGCCTTTGAGACACAAAATGGCTGCTGTGAAAAAGGCGAATCCTGCAGCTTGTATTGTGTCAGTGTCTGGTCTGTGTGATGCAGCTTGTATTGTGTCAGTGTCTAGTCTGTGTGATGCAGCTTGTATTGTGTCAGTGTCTGGTCTGTAGCCTGTGTGATGCAGCTTGTATTGTGTCAGTGTCTGGTCTGTAGCCTGTATGATGCAGCTTGTATTGTGTCAGTGTCTGGTCTGCAGCCTGTGTGATGATGCAGCTTGTATTGTGTCAGTGTCTGGTCTGTAGCCTGTGTGATGATGCAGCTTGTATTGTGTCAGTGTCTGGTCTGCAGCCTGTGTGATGCAGCTTGTATTGTGTCAGTGTCTGGTCTGTAGCCTGTGTGATGATGCAGCTTGTATTGTGTCAGTGTCTGGTCTGTAGCCTGTGTGATGATGCAGCTTGTATTGTGTCAGTGTCTGGTCTGCAGCCTGTGTGATGCAGCTTGTATTGTGTCAGTGTCTGGTCTGCAGCCTGTGTGATGATGCAGCTTGTATTGTGTCAGTGTCTGGTCTGTAGCCTGTGTGATGATGCAGCTTGTATTGTGTCAGTGTCTGGTCTGTAGCCTGTATGATGCAGCTTGTATTGTGTCAGTGTCTGGTCTGTAGCCTGTATGATGCAGCTTGTATTGTGTCAGTGTCTGGTCTGTAGCCTGTGTGATGATGCAGCTTGTATTGTGTCAGTGTCTGGTCTGCAGCCTGTGTGATGCAGCTTGTATTGTGTCAGTGTCTGGTCTGTAGCCTGTATGATGCAGCTTGTATTGTGTCAGTGTCTGGTCTGTAGCCTGTATGATGCAGCTTGTATTGTGTCAGTGTCTGGTCTGTAGCCTGTGTGATGATGCAGCTTGTATTGTGTCAGTGTCTGGTCTGCAGCCTGTGTGATGCAGCTTGTATTGTGTCAGTGTCTGGTCTGCAGCCTGTGTGATGATGCAGCTTGTATTGTGTCAGTGTCTGGTCTGTAGCCTGTGTGATGATGCAGCTTGTATTGTGTCAGTGTCTGGTCTGTAGCCTGTATGATGCAGCTTGTATTGTGTCAGTGTCTGGTCTGTAGCCTGTGTGATGATGCAGCTTGTATTGTGTCAGTGTCTGGTCTGTAGCCTGTATGATGCAGCTTGTATTGTGTCAGTGTCTGGTCTGTAGCCTGTATGATGCAGCTTGTATTGTGTCAGTGTCTGGTCTGTAGCCTGTGTGATGATGCAGCTTGTATTGTGTCAGTGTCTGGTCTGTAGCCTGTGTGATGCAGCTTGTATTGTGTCAGTGTCTGGTCTGTAGCCTGTGTGATGATGCAGCTTGTATTGTGTCAGTGTCTGGTCTGTAGCCTGTATGATGCAGCTTGTATTGTGTCAGTGTCTGGTCTGTAGCCTGTATGATGCAGCTTGTATTGTGTCAGTGTCTGGTCTGCAGCCTGTGTGATGCAGCTTGTATTGTGTCAGTGTCTGGTCTGTAGCCTGTGTGATGATGCAGCTTGTATTGTGTCAGTGTCTGGTCTGCAGCCTGTGTGATGCAGCTTGTATTGTGTCAGTGTCTGGTCTGTAGCCTGTGTGATGATGCAGCTTGTATTGTGTCAGTGTCTGGTCTGTAGCCTGTATGATGCAGCTTGTATTGTGTCAGTGTCTGGTCTGTAGCCTGTATGATGCAGCTTGTATTGTGTCAGTGTCTGGTCTGTAGGCTGTGTGATGCAGCTTGTATTGTGTCAGTGTCTGGTCTGTAGCCTGTATGATGCAGCTTGTATTGTGTCAGTGTCTGGTCTGTAGCCTGTATGATGCAGCTTGTATTGTGTCAGTGTCTGGTCTGCAGCCTGTGTGATGCAGCTTGTATTGTGTCAGTGTCTGGTCTGTAGGCTGTATGATGCAGCTTGTATTGTGTCAGTGTCTGGTCTGTAGCCTGTATGATGCAGCTTGTATTGTGTCAGTGTCTGGTCTGCAGCCTGTGTGATGCAGCTTGTATTGTGTCAGTGTCTGGTCTGTAGCCTGTATGATGCAGCTTGTATTGTGTCAGTGTCTGGTCTGCAGCCTGTGTGATGCAGCTTGTATTGTGTCAGTGTCTGGTCTGTAGGCTGTATGATGCAGCTTGTATTGTGTCAGTGTCTGGTCTGTAGCCTGTATGATGCAGCTTGTATTGTGTCAGTGTCTGGTCTGCAGCCTGTGTGATGCAGCTTGTATTGTGTCAGTGTCTGGTCTGTAGCCTGTATGATGCAGCTTGTATTGTGTCAGTGTCTGGTTTGTAATGATGCAGCTTGTATTGAGTCAGTGTCTGGTCTGCAGCCTGTGTGGGAACAACAATAGGGAGAGCCTGTTGAGAAACACGCTTCCATTAAAACTCTCCACTCTGTCAAGTGGTCATGTGTGGGAGAGGGTCCAACAAAACAACAAGGTGACACCGGCGAGGGCAGCACGCACAACGCCGCGCACACACACGGACACACACACGCACACACGCACACACACACACACATACACACACGCACAGACACAACACCGCACGCACACACACGCACACACAGACATACAACACAACAATGTTATGACATGGGAAATCTGCCGTTGTCAGACCTCTCCAAAACGTCCCACGGGCAGATTTGATTGGCTGACAGGAGTGCAGATATGATTGGCTGACAGGAGTGCAGATATGATTGGCTGACAGGAGTGCAGATATGATTGGCTGACAGGAGTGCAGATTTGATTGGCTGACAGGAGTGCAGCAGACCACACAAGACAGATGCAGTCTGAGCGTCACAACATGGTGTGAATATGTTTAAAAAGCTGCAGCCTCTTCTGCCTGTGATGCTGCCAAGTGTCCTGTTCCCATGTCCTGTTATTCACCCCCGCATCATGTTTATGACGGGGGATTTGGATTGGCTCATACAGGAAATACTGTGCAGTACCCCCCGTAACCCCCACACCACCCCCCAGCCACAAACAAACAAACACACACACACACACACACACACACACACACACACACACACACACACACACACCCCGAGGAGATGAGGTGTGTGTGTACAGTAGGGGTGGCAATCACAATACGGTATCATTACGATACTTAACTTTATAATCTCGGAGATTTCAGTTTTGTTCTCTTTGGCGACACCTATGGCGATCAGCGGTAATTGCAGGTGAAATCCAAACAGTGTTGCATAATGTGCCGTGTGTTCGGCCATAGGAACCACCAGTAAAGCTAGCAGAGACCGGAGAAAAGTAGCTTGTTATCCTGCTTCACACAAGAGTTGTCGGGAACGTATGGAAACGTTAGTTATTTTACTTAGTAACGGTAACTGAAGAGCGAGTATTGCGTTAGCTCCGCCTCCGCCTGCCCTCTGTGTCACCACAGACACCAAGTTGATAAATGTTGCAATACTGAACATGAAAAGGCTTCCATCAATGAGCCATAGGCTCAAATAAATCACCATTGTGTTAAGTCACTATCAGATAGATAGTGACTTAAGAGACATTTTAGACTGGTCTATTCAGAGGTTCTCAAAGGTTTTTCAGCCAAGGACCCCTTACAAGATGGAAAATATACCGGGGCAGCCCTCATTCTGATTTGTGATTTTGGACTAAGCTTAAAGTCCCTGGAAACCAGAAATATTTCTTTATTATTTAGCATTTTGAGTTCATCACATCACAGGATCCTATGTTAATAAGCCACCAGCCAAATTTGAACGATGATGAACGTCGCAAAGTATATAACTTTAGGTTTGACAGTCTGGCAAAACTCATGAGAAAATCATTATTTTTTAGAGTGTATTTCTCCCGCGGACTGTGTGGGCGTGTCCCGTCTGCAGCAGGTTTTCCGAGAGAGAGAGAGCGCGAGACAGAGGGGGAAGGGAAACGGAGAAAGAGATCGAGTTACACAGCACTCGCGAGTGTGTGTGTGTGTGTGTGTGTGTGTGTGTGTGTGTGTGTGTGTGTGTGAGCCACCAGCCTGTGTGTCTCTCGCTCTCTCTCTCTCACTAGTCCAGAGAGAGAGAGAGAGAGAGAGAGAGAGAGAGAGAGAGAGAGAGAGAGAGAGAGAAGCATAGCGCTTGGCAGACGGCACACAGAGTGGGAGGGAGACGGACAGCGAGGGAGCGCTGTCACTGGGGGCAAAGAACGGACAAAAGGAGGGTGGGTGCGGATTGCGCGCGTGTACAAAGGTTATATAGAGCTTATGACGTCATAAGCTCCTGCGTTTTAGCACCTCGCGCACTGCTGTCTTCAATGAGGAAGTACTTTGTAGAATCTTGTAGAAAAGTGGCGATTTTAAGGCTTTGGGTTGAAAGTAATGTATAATAATTTCGGAGGCACAAAATTACTAACATAAGACCCTAAATAACATAGTTAGAACGTTTTTGTGGATTTTGGTTTCCAGGGACTTTAATTGTTTCCACGGTAACGTGCTTGACTTTTAAATTGATAGGTTTGTTAGATTAGAATGTAATCCATGAACCATTTTAGATTTAAAGCATCACATATTTCCGTTGAACTATGAAGCTTTTGCACACACACACACAAAAAATTTTATTTTTATTTTCCTGAAAACTTTTCGCGGACCCCCTGGCAAAGTGCCACAGACATTTGAGAACCACTGGTCTATGTATTTATGTTGTGTGTATTTTTTGATATATGTGCACGCAAACTAGTGGATGTGTGTTTATACACGTGAATATCTGAGTCAAGCTGTGTCGGGTGCCAAGTGTGTGTGTGTGTGTGTGTGTGTGTGTGTGTGTGTGTGTGTGTGTGTGTGTGTGCGTGCGTGCGTGGGTGCGTGCGTGCGTGTGTGTGTGTGTGTGTGTGTGTGTGTGTGGGCGGGGGTCATGCAGGTCGTGGGAGTCGTGTTGCTCTGAGCTGTGTGGGAGGCCACACCCATGGGAGATGGAGTCGAGGAGGGGACAGAGAACAGCACACAATACTACAACTCCCACAAGGCACCCTGGCACAGGACCATTCCTCTTCAACTGAACTACAGCGACAGCTGTTCTACTTCAGGCATTTCTCCTGCATCTATCATCATGAGCACTGGGATGAGTCTGTCTCACGCAGTACAAAGACATTTGTTTACTGGACACTAAACTCTAAGCAGACCAGCACTGTAAGCTTTGGCTCAAACAAACTACACAACTAGATGTTCCTACAGTCTTCAGCTGCTCTTGGGGATTGGGAATGGAGCCAAAGTGCAGCAGTGGTTCAATAGATACGCAGCAAAAAGTAGGACATCTGTAAAAAACACACACATACACACACACACACACACACACATACACACACACACACACACACACACACACACACACACACACACCAAAACATACTGAGATGAAGAACTAAAGTTGGAGAAGATATAAAGGGAATAATTATTTAATTTTCAATTCAAATGGGTTGCCACTTTTTATTTAAAAATTAAAATGTTCCTTTGAATGTGGGCTAGGGCTGTACAATGCTTCATTTAATGCTCTGTTGTGACACATTTTACCTTTTTAAATAACTGCAGGCTCCTGCGATATGGATATTGCACTTGGCCATATTGCGATTACCTTCAGGTCGGCTAATGACTTTCTGCCCCTGAAAAATAAAAAAAGCGCAGTGTTTTGGAAAGTAACTTTTCAATTGGCCGTCGACAAGGCTCCCACATTGGAAAAAGTAGCATTGTAGCACGTCCTCGTCCGCAGAGGTTTGGAGCTGAATAAAGCAGAGGAACGAACATCAATTGAATTGTTTTTGAACAGAACTAGCTCTCTAATAAGCTTCATCACTTTGCTTTGGAATTGGTGAGAAAATTGGCAAAGAACAGCGCAGCCCCGCGCTCCTCGTCACCGACAGCAGAACTTTGATTGAAAACTCTCCTCATTAAATCCCTTTCTGCCATGTCAGAATCTGCTCTTAAAACTCGTTAACATTCAGCTGACGAGACGCAGTGTCGTCAATTAAACAGTCTTGATTAGACAGATGCTTAAACTGAAGTAACTGGCAGGTGTGATTATACCAGAGACGTGCACTTCTTACTGCTAATTCACATTCACATCTGATCCACAAATCCAATTAGGACTGCTATGACCTCTCTACCCTGTCTGTGTGTGTGTGTGTGTGTGTGTGTGTGTGTGTGTGTGTGTGTGTGTGTGTGTGTGTGTGTGTGTCTGTGTTTGAGACAGAGAGAGAGATGTTGGCGGCTGCCATGTCAATCACTCAATCAATGGCGGCCCACAGGTCATTAGTGGATGTAGTTAGTTAATAGTATGTTCAGATGTGTGTGTGTGTGTGTGTGTGTGTGTGTGTGTGTGTGTGTGTGTCTGTGAGCTTCAGTACGCTGATGACTGCGCTGTCTTAGCTCACAGCCCAGACTCTATGCAGCACGCCCTCAACACCATATCCAGTCTGTATCAATCCTTTGGTCTTCAGGTCAACATTCAAAAAACCGAGGTCATGTCCCAACTCACTACCCCAGCTTTCATATAAATAGCATTCCACTTAACACAGTGGATCACTTCACCTACCTTGTCCTCATGCTGCTCCCTTGACACTGAACTGCACACCCGTATCAATAAAGCCTCATCATCCTTTGGACGCCTACGCAGCAGAGTTTTGGAAAACCGTAACCTGAAGGTCAGCACCAAGATTGTCGTTTACAACGCAGTATGTCTCTCCACTCTCCTCTATGGGGCAGAGTCATGGACCCCATACAGCCGGCACATCACTAACCTGGAGGCCTTCCACATCCGCTGCCTACAGAAGATCCTCGGCTTGTCCTGGGAAGATCCAGTCCCCCATACAGACATCCTCAAGAACACCGGTTCAATCTGCATGGAAGCAGCTGTGGCCAAAAAACATCTTCGCTGGATTGGACACACCATTCGTATGCGTGACCACCGCCTGCCCCGCCAAGTCCTCTACGGCCAACTGAGAGACGCAAAGCGCTCTGCTGGAGGGCAAAAGCGGCGCTTTAAGGACTACAGCAGGGACCTCCTAAAGCGAGCAAACATCAACACCATGCAGCTTGAAACTCTGGCACTCGATAGATCAGCCTGGCAGGCTACCTGTGCCACTGCAGTCTCACAAATACACCAAACCAACCAAGACCGACGATCCGAGAGGCGCATTCAGCGACACCAGCGGGTGGCTGGTACCCCCCTGACATCCGGGTTCCCTTACTGCATCTGCGGACGGGTGTGCAGCTCAAGAAACTGACTCAACGCCCACGAGAAGTGGCACCAGCGACAGCGTCGCTGAACCCCCTCCCCCCCCCCCTCCCCTTCAGAGCAAGCGTCATCATCGAACACGATGGACAGCTAAGATGGTGTGTGTGTGTGTGTGTGTGTGTGTGTGTGTGTGTTTGTCTATGTCCGGAAAATGGCTTGCCTAATCCAAATGGACAAATCACCTACAAGAGTCATTTTGCCGTCCAGACTCACGTTAGCGTCATGCTAATGAGTTAGCGTCAGGCTAATGACAGTAGAGAAGCCACTTGGCCAGCCTGAGTTGAGTCACTGAGTGACTGAGTTGATTTAGGAGGCGGCACAGAACCAATTAGCCAGTTTGGCCGCGGATCAAACAGCTAAATCTCCAGTCTGAAATAAGGGCCTAGCTCTTGTCCAATTATCACAATTTATGGACAGGGGGTTGAGTTGGGAGCGTTGGGCTGCAATAAGCTAATTTGTGAGGTTTGCTGTGTACTGCTGCAGTCATGAACACAGACGCCAGAGAAGAGGGGAGAGGTGTATGATTCAAGCGGTAGTCTGTGTTGTGTTTTAGTCCAGGCAGCTGGCTGCCAGCCTACATCTGGCTATGTCTGAAGGAAGGAACGACGGACGCTCAAAGGTCGGAAGGAAGCTGACTAAATGCTCAAGTGACATTGCTGATGACATCATAAATGCTCGGGTGACATCACTCGGAAGGCTGACTGACACACAAGCCTGAGGACGTCATCAGTGATGTAATCAGTAACACACATGCTGCCTGGCGTAGTACAGTAAGAGAGTCCGAGGGAGGTTGGTGTGCTGGGGGGGAACATGGAGGTCGAACAGGAGAGCGAAGCGGCCGGAGGGAGGAGCGTTGAGGAGGAGGCGGACCCCGGAGTCTGGAATTTGTGTAATATTCTGTGAGAGGCAGCGATGTGCCACAAGGCATCCAGTCTGCCGGAAAGCCATTAGAAGAAGAATAATTTATGAAACAAGACTCTCAATCCATCCATCAATTCCTTCATTCATCTATGTCTTAGCTTTTGTCAATCATCCATCCAATCAGCCATGATCTATCCATCAAATGTACATCCAATTATCTTCCCATCCTTCCATCCATTTATCCAATGAGTAGCCATGTTTACCTGGCGTTGCCGGGTTAAATAGGCACAAAGCAATACAAAATGTGCCTTTTGCTTGGCTGGAAATGATGGTGGTGTCCAGGTGCTTTCCAGGACTTTAGAACCTGCCCATGAACTGAAGCCATATCATAACCCACCGCCATGCACATGTTCAGGCCAATCTGACCTGGGGTGTCTGCATGAGGTGCTTTCCAGGACTTTAGAACCTTAGACCTTCCCCGGGGCATAGCACACTGCCATGCAGTCACATGACTTTCCCCGGATCATAGCACACTGCCATGCAGTCACATGACCTTCCCCGGGTCATAGCACACTGCCATGCAGTCACATGACCTTCCCCGGGTCATAGCACACTGCCATGCAGTCACGCACACTTTCATCTCAATCTGACTTAAAGATACACAGACACGCACACAGACAAATTAATATATTGATGATTTATAATAATAAAGTTGATCTATCTTTAGACCAGGGCAAGAAATTAACTCTTTTCAGAGGTCTTTTTTTGGCCCCTGGATATGATGTTTAGTGACATGTTGGTTAGAGCTGGGTATTGGTTCACATTTCAAGAATCAATTCGATTCCGATTCACAAGGTTGCGAATCGATTAATCCCGATTCGATTTGATTTGATTCGATTCCGATTCGATTAATTTCAATATCGATTTGGTTAGTGACACCAAAACGTATTTGTTGAGCTGTAACCTGAATTACATGACTGTCCAGTTATGTAACACAGGGGTTCCCAACCTTTTTTGCGCCAAGTAGATACATGGGGGGAAAAAAGTTGCAGACCGGTTGTCAATTTTAATGGTTTTAGTAACACATATATTTACTCACCAGGTGCTGACAAAGGGTAAATAACAACCTTTTCATCTGTCAATAAAGACACTTTCACAATTATGCACAGTGAATTGATTTCAGCCTATATAATTTCTAAAAGTAGATATTAATGATCAAACATTTCCATGTATGTAGCCTACAGTATTTATGTTTTTGTTTCAACTACAAACATAAATAAACGTCAACTTGAAACTATGTTTCAACTACCACACACAGCATTATTTTAGCCTGTTTATTTAAAAAATAAATAAAAATAAAAATAAAAATCGATCTCTGGACATATGAATCGATATCAAAGGATTAAAATAAAAATCGATTAAAAATCGGAGAATCGATTTTTTGAACCCAGCCCTAATGTTGGTCCTTTACAATAGAGGTTGACTGACTCATCGTTTTGTCGAATGAAAGTAGCTGACTGGTTTATTCATACATTATGAGCATGATGAGACCGGTTGACTTGGATCCTGGCTTAAAACTCTTTACATAAGGATTTTTGGAAACGTGATTGAGAAAAATGAATGGGAAATACTCATGTGACTGTTGAACTCTATATGGCATTATTAATGCATTAGACTGAAGATACAGTAACTGCTGCTCGGCCGAAAGCATGCTGCCTCTGTTCTGCTAGCAAGGAGGCACATGGTGGTGACCGGAGGGAGGGGCAGTTTATGCAGGGTTATGATATAAAAGTCATTCTTATTCCTTTTAATAAAAATCTACTAGGACTCTACTTTACACTCAATTTGTAGACTAAGATCTGTTGTATTATCATATCATATATCATCAAATCAGAATACACCAAATGCCAGACCTAAACCTCCCCCCCGATATTGTGAAAAATATCTCGTATGGCGGCAAATATGGCGATATTCTTGATTGAATATGGGCCCACGCCTACCCTTCAGTCATGTGACTTACTGCCACGCCTTCCCTTCAGTCATGTGACTTACTGCCACGCCTACCATTCAGTCATGTGACTTACTGCCACGCCTTCCCTTCAGTCATGTGACTTACTGCCACGCCTACCCTTCAGTCATGTGACTTACTGCCACGCCTACCCTTCAGTCATGTGACTTACTGGTGCCTACCCTTCAGTCATGTGACTTACTGGTGCCTACCCTTCAGTCATGTGACTTACTGGTGCCTACCCTTCAGTCATGTGACTTACTGCCACGCCTACCCTTCAGTCATGTGACTTACTGCCACGCCTACCCTTCAGTCATGTGACTTACTGCCACGCCTACCCTTCAGTCATGTGACTTACTGGTGCCTACCCTTCAGTCATGTGACTTACTGGTGCCTACCCTTCAGTCATGTGACTTACTGCCACGCCTACCCTTCAGTCATGTGACTTACTGGTGCCTACCCTTCAGTCATGTGACTTACTGGTGCCTACCCTTCAGTCATGTGACTTACTGGTGCCTACCCTTCAGTCATGTGACTTACTGCCACGCCTACCCTTCAGTCATGTGACTTACTGCCACGCCTACCCTTCAGTCATGTGACTTACTGCCATGCCTACCCTTCAGTCATGTGACTTACTGCCACGCCTACCCTTCAGTCCTGTGACTTACTGGTGCCTACCCTTCAGTCATGTGACTTACTGCCACGCCTACCCTTCAGTCATGTGACTTACTGGTGCCTACCCTTCAGTCCTGTGACTTACTGGTGCCTACCCTTCAGTCATGTGACTTACTGGTGCCTACCCTTCAGTCATGTGACTTACTGCCACGCCTACCCTTCAGTCATGTGACTTACTGGTGCCTACCCTTCAGTCATGTGACTTACTGCCACGCCTACCTTTCAGTCATGTGACTTACTGCCATGCCTACCCTTCAGTCATGTGACTTACTGGTGCCTACCCTTCAGTCCTGTGACTTACTGCCACGCCTACCCTTCAGTCCTGTGACTTACTGGTGCCTACCCTTCAGTCATGTGACTTACTGGTGCCTACCCTTCAGTCCTGTGACTTACTGGTGCCTACCCTTCAGTCATGTGACTTACTGGTGCCTACCCTTCAGTCCTGTGACTTACTGGTGCCTACCCTTCAGTCATGTGACTTACTGGTGCCTACCCTTCAGTCCTGTGACTTACTGGTGCCTACCCTTCAGTCATGTGACTTACTGCCACGCCTACCCTTCAGTCATGTGACTTACTGCCACGCCTACCCTTCAGTCATGTGACTTACTGGTGCCTACCCTTCAGTCCTGTGACTTACTGCCACGCCTACCCTTCAGTCCTGTGACTTACTGGTGCCTACCCTTCAGTCATGTGACTTACTGCCACGCCTACCCTTCAGTCATGTGACTTACTGGTGCCTACCCTTCAGTCCTGTGACTTACTGGTGCCTACCCTTCAGTCATGTGACTTACTGGTGCCTACCCTTCAGTCATGTGACTTACTGGTGCCTACCCTTCAGTCATGTGACTTACTGGTGCCTACCCTTCAGTCCTGTGACTTACTGGTGCCTACCCTTCAGTCATGTGACTTACTGGTGCCTACCCTTCAGTCATGTGACTTACTGCCAAGCCTACCCTTCAGTCATGTGACTTACTGGTGCCTACCCTTCAGTCCTGTGACTTACTGGTGCCTACCCTTCAGTCATGTGACTTACTGGTGCCTACCCTTCAGTCCTGTGACTTACTGGTGCCTACCCTTCAGTCATGTGACTTACTGGTGCCTACCCTTCAGTCCTGTGACTTACTGGTGCCTACCCTTCAGTCCTGTGACTTACTGCTGCCTACCCTTCAGTCCTGTGACTTACTGGTGCCTACCCTTCAGTCATGTGACTTACTGGTGCCTACCCTTCAGTCATGTGACTTACTGGTGCCTACCCTTCAGTCATGTGACTTACTGGTGCCTACCCTTCAGTCCTGTGACTTACTACCCTTCAGTCATGTGACTTACTACCCTTCAGTCATGTGACTTACTGGTGCGCAGGGCGGATGGCGTGACCTCGATCTCGCTGGCGGCCTGGTATGGCTGGAAGGCTGAAGCTCCGCCCCCGCTGCTGCCGAGCTCGGAGGCAAACAGGTCGGGGCTCTGGGTCCCCGTGGAACTGGCGCTGGTGCCGTCGCCCCCGTGATGAGGCTCCTGCTCATCGTACAGCGCCATCAACTGGTGGGAGGCAGGGAGGACAGGAGATTAGACTGGAGAAAGACTTTTTTAATTCGAGAATAGAGCGTAAAAAGACATACAGCGGGCTAATCTGGGATTACCTGACAAGAGAAAGACTAATGCAGGAGTTCCCAAACGTTTTCATCTTGGGACCCAAAAGATACATTTGATATCTCCCTGGGACCCAAACTCACAAAAAACATACGCTAATGAGTTGCCATGACGACCAGTTGGTGACCCCACCCCCCCACGGGTCCACAACGCAACGTGGGAGAAAGAAGGAGACAAAGACAGAGGGATAGATGAGTGGAGGAAAAGAGAGGAGGTAGGTAGGTTCAGTAAGTCTGATTTGAGAAAAGTGATGCTTTGTATGATATAATACAGCATTCAAACCCTCACAGTAACACACAGGTGCAGAGAGGGGGGGGTGGTGCAGAGAGGGGGGTGGTGCAGAGAGGGGGGTGGTGCAGAGAGGGGGTGGTGCAGAGAGGGGGTGGTGCAGAGAGGAGGGTGGTGCAGAGAGGGGGTGGTGCAGAGAGAGGGTGGTGCAGAGAGGAGGGTGGTGCAGAGAGGGGGTGGTGCAGAGAGGAGGGTGGTGCAGAGAGGGGGGTGGTGCAGAGAGGGGGTGGTGCAGAGAGGAGGGTGGTGCAGAGAGGAGGGTGGTGCAGAGAGGGGGAGGGGGTGCAGAGAGGGGGGTGGTGCAGAGAGGGGGTGGTGCAGAGAGGGGGGTGGTGGTGCAGAGAGAGGGGGTGGTGCAGAGAGGGGGGTGGTGCAGAGAGGGGGGTGGTGCAGAGAGAGGGGGGTGGTGGTGCAGAGAGAGGGGGTGGTGCAGAGAGGGGGGGTGCTGCAGATATGGGGTGGTGCAGTGTTGGAGGGGGGGTGGTGGTGCAGAGAGGGGAGTGGTGCAGAGAGGGGGTGGTGGTGCAGAGAGAGGGGGTGGTGCAGAGAGGGGGGTGGTGCAGAGAGGGGAGTGGTGCAGAGAGAGGGGGGTGGTGGTGCAGAGAGAGGGGGTGGTGCAGAGAGGGGGGTGGTGCAGAGAGGGGGGTGGTGCAGAGAGAGGGGGGTGGTGCAGAGAGGGGGGTGGTGCAGAGAGGGGGGTGGTGGTGCAGAGAGAGGGGGTGGTGCAGAGAGGGGGGGTGCTGCAGATATGGGGTGGTGCAGAGAGGGGGGTGGTGGTGCAGAGAGGGGAGTGGTGCAGAGAGGGGGTGGTGCAGAGAGAGGGTGGTGCAGAGAGAGGGGGTGGTGCAGAGAGAGGGGGTGGTGCAGAGAGGGGGGTGGTGCAGAGAGGGGGGTGGTGCAGAGAGGTTGTGGAGGAGAAGAAGAGCAGAACATACAGTAGGTGAGACTGGCTGAGCAAAGTGAAATGGTTGCATAAAGCCCACAGAGGGGAAGCCTGTGTGGAAGTGATAACCCCGTCTTACATAAGCTGCACCTCATAGAGGAGTGCTTCGTTTTCAAAAACATTTTGTTAAAACAAAGCTGTTAACATGGGAACTCTGTCTGTTCTTCATCTCTGTAGCTACAGAAATAACATTTCAATCACAGCATGAAATTGAACTAGTCAAATCAGAACGTGTGGAAAAAGCTATGACTTAAACGTGCATAATAAACATATAATAAGAATGAGAAGTGATCGTGTGTGTGTGGGTGTGTGTGCATGTATGTGTGTGCGTGTGTGTGTGTGTGTGTACGTGTGTGTGTGCGTGTGCGTGCCTGCGTCCGTGTGTGTGGGTGTGTGTGTGTGTATGTGCGTGCGTGCGTGCGTGTGTGTGTGTGTGTATGTGTTACAGGGCCTATAGGAGTGTTCCTCTGCGACTGTCACAGTCTCATTAAAGCAGAGTCCAGTGGCTCCTCCCCCCTGCAGCCTGGCTACAGCACAGCTGAGTCAGCAGACCCCTCCCCCAGGACCCCCCTCTCTCCCTCCCCCCCCTCTCCCCCATGCACAGCCCATATGGTTGTTATTCCACGGCTGCTCTGCACGCTACAGATAACTGCGTGTATTCAAGTCTCCACATCTTCACATCCATCTGATATCATCACTAAGCTTACACATTCACTGATAACCATCAAGCAATAATATACACGTACGCCCCAAGTCCCCCATATACATTATTCTTATGCATCACATTTAGGGATGCAAATCGTACGCAAATTCCTGAATCGATCATCGGTAACGTTAACGAGCAATCAATCCATTACTTGTAAAGCCAGATTTACCAAATAATGCCAGGCTATGCTCTGCTGTGGGAATATGCAATATGTTGCTGAGCAAACAACAAAAAGGCAAAACATGTTTGTGTCCTCAGCAACATATTGCATATTCCCACAGCATTGCATAGCCTGTGAAACATATCAAAATGTAGAAGCCTAGATATATTAAAGATTGAAACATGCTTTGAAAACACAACATTTTACTGACAGCTAGAATAGTTAATTTCATGTGTTCGAGCAAAATCTTAACAAGCAATTAATCGATCTTCGATTAATTGTTTACATCCCGCATTGCTTTCGCAATGCATTGATATTTTTACCTGCCACAACAGTGTGTGTGTGTGTGTGTGTGTGTGTGTGTGTGTGTGTGTGTGTGTGTGTGTGTGTGTGTGTGTGTGTGTGTGTGTGTGTGTGTGTGTCTGTGTGTCTGTCTGTGTGTGTGTGTGTGTCTGTGTGTGTGTGTTCAAGCCAAAATGTGTCTGTCTGTGTGGACAGACTTTGTGAACACAATAGCATCAAAACCATGCAAGGTGCAGCCACCTCACTTGACAGGTGTGTAGTTGACATTGAACCAAAAGTGGAGTTTGAAATTGGGTGGGGTCGGAGCAGCATCGTCTAGCCACCATGTGGCCTATATAATAATAGTCTGCTACATTTGATGATGTGCGACCAATCGGCACAGAGAAGTCCCACCTAAACAACCAATCAGACGTCTGCTGCCGTTTCTTCTTCTTCAGTCAAAACATGTCGTCTGCAGGAAAAACGCAAGTAAACACATCAAACAGCAAAGCTCAGAGTCACTGTTTATACCTTCTATCATTTCATAGTGTAGGATAACTGTGTGTAGAGGAACACTATGGAAGACACAGCTGCTCAGGATGAAACAAGCAGCAAAGCTAACTGCTTAGGTGTGTCGCCAGACATGGGAAAACTCTCTCTCTCTCTCTCTCTCACTCTCCGTCTATGTGTCTCTCCCTCCCTCTCCCTCCCTCCCTCCCTCTCTCTCTCTCTCCAAGAAAAAAGGTCACATGTAATCAACAGGGGTGGTCTTCCCTGAGGACAACAGAGGTTGTGTACACCAAGAAATGAGTGTTGATTGACATTTACGCAAGGGTGTGTGTGTGTGTGTGTGTGTGTGTGTGTGTGTGTGTGTGTGTGTGTGTGTGCGCGCGTGCGTGCGTGTGTGTGCTGCGTGCGCGTGCGTGCGTGTGTGTGTGTGTGTGCTGCATGCGCGTGCATGCGTGTGTGTGTGTGTGTGTGTGCATGCGTGTGTGTGTGTGTGTGTGTGTGTGTGTGTGTGTGTGTGTGTGCTGCATGCGCATGCATCAGAGAGAGAAAGACAGTGAATTAGAGGGACAGACATCAACAGAACAGACATTGCTCAAATAATGTCTGCAAATACATTTGATGTTTTCCTCCAGCTACTTCGATGCCAGATGGCAGGTTTGCCTGCCAGAACGTTTACAACAATTCAAAGTCAATAATATCCTTGTTTTTGTGATGTGCAACTTAACTTACAGTATCAGACTTGTACTTATGTGATAAACTACCATCTGGTACTGGCTTGACGTGTACGCGGGCAGCCACGCATGCGCGTGCCTGCCTGCAGCGGTGCAGCCTAAATATGGATGTGTCCGTGCTTCCTCCCGCTATGCAAAAGTGAAGCCAAAATCTATGTTTCCGCAAGCAGCCATCTTGTTTGTGTGACGTCATTTGGAGGAGGAGTCTGTGCAGTAGAGTTGGGCTCTGACAGAGGTTTGAGACTGGCTGTCAGAGCTGTCAATCAGCCCTTTTTGTATTATCAAAGAACTAATTAAAAACGTATCAGAAAAATGAGCACTTGAACATACATCAGTGTGATAAGAACTAGGTAAAATCACAGAAACCATCTTTGGCTAAATGTATTTGACGTGTACATTGATTATTTAGTTTGGCGCATGTCCCATCCGCTAACATGGAGTATGACCTATACTGCAGCCAGGCACCAGGGGGCGATTGAGGTGTTTTGGCTTCACTTTTGAGGAGCTGTCATGAGTCATGACGTCCATATTTAATACAGTCTATGGTGTGCATGTGTGCAAAATGTTCCAGTTTCATGTTATGCCCACTTTTGGCTTCGTTGCAAACACATCCCCTAAACCCAAGCAAAAATAATACAAAAGAAAAGAGAAAAAATAATGAAAAACAAGATTATTACAATGGAAAGTTTGACTCAGTCCACTTTTGAACAGTCACTTCCAGCTCATAAATCATCATCATAACTCAGACTAGAACAATACGCTGGCAGCCAGGCCAGAGAGAGGTAGCAGACGTCTCTCACAGGGGAAGTCCTCATCAGAGGCAGATAGACCCAATGGCTGCTAGCCTTGCACCACACATCACCCAGTTTGATGTCATCATCTATCCCATGGCATGCAGCAAGGCCGTCCAAACACAGCTTTTCCTCTAGAAAAAATGTCAGGCCTGGTCGAAACGTACCGCGACCGTAATGGTGGGGGGCCCTTGCTGGCAACGCTAAAGTTGTAGCTAACCTGTTCGCATCTATGTTCGCAATGGCATCCCAAGTATCATCATACTATTATGGGTTGCGATGCGAATAGTTGTATTTATGGGATGTGCGTTTCCCAGGCAACGACACACACATGTTTTGGAACAGCGCCACACACTGGCACGATGCTCCTAAGAGCAAAATGCTTATTGTTTTGAATGATTTGGTATCTTCTATTACTGTCAACACTGTCAACATTAGTATTGTAACTTGTATTGTAATAAGATGCCGTAAAGGTTGTTTGAAATTTTGGGGAGAGAAAAAAAAAAAAATCTGGCCTGGCGTTGGTATGGTAGGGGAAAAACTAAAACAGTATGGTGGTGTTCGCTCTGGCAACGAAAAGTGGCAATACAACTGGGGGAAAAAGCAGTTTATTCACACAGAGGTGTAGTGTGGAGATCGTCTGCAATATTGAAAAAAAGGAGCAGCTCATTTAGAAAAACAAAGAAATGCGTACTGTTCATTTTTTGGGACTGTGAACTTAAATGGGAACTTGCACAACACTGTGTGGCAGCAGTCTGGGTCCGGCTTAACTAAGCTTGCCTAGTTTTGTTTTTGTGTTTGCCGTGATTGGGTTTCATTTGATTGAGTGTACGGTGGCCAGCACGGACAAAGTTAGAGAAGATGCAAAGACACAAGACTGTATACATAATAACTCATGTTATTCAAACCTTTAGCGGTATTTGGCACTTGGTGGGTGTTTGATTTTTAGATCCTGGATATGTAGAGTCTATCCATCTTACGTCCTGGTCCCATATGCTCCAGTGTGTCCTTATGTTAGTTGTCAATACGTCTC
This sequence comes from Poromitra crassiceps, assembly GCF_964638095.1. Lineage (NCBI taxonomy): Eukaryota > Metazoa > Chordata > Actinopteri > Beryciformes > Melamphaidae > Poromitra > Poromitra crassiceps. The sequence continues at coordinate 6,393,854 of NC_139635.1, read as the reverse complement.
TCCATGCCAGGATCACCCAGAGAAATCGCTGTGCACACATTATACTTCTATACTATACTATACTATACTATACTACACTATATACTACATTATACTTGGATGAAAATGGACCCAGCTCTTCCAGACTTGGCTTGGCCCAGTAAAGGCGGTCCATGCCAGGCAGAGGAGAGAGCAGAGCTGTGGTAAACAGGAGGGAAGTTAAGCGCTCTCCTTTAGCTGACACAGCGTTACCATGGAGAACACGCTCTAGGAGACCCCGTCAACATCGCTCCAACCACAGCCAAAAACCACAGAGTGCAGAGGGGCAGTGACAGACGCTGCCCCCGGGTCAACATACCACAGACAGTTTATTTTAGCTTCATGTCAAACACCGGGGGCAGGGGGGGGGGGGGGGGGGAACTACCCCTAAAGAATGAGTTATTAGTGAGCACTAAATGAAAACAAATGAAAACAAAGGACGGCCATTTTTTAAAGGGGCGGCAGGTAACTTTTAAAGCCGGCTCCAGTCAGTTTTCCTACCTGTTTAATGGTTGCGGTTCTATTTCTAACATTCTGAGCGCCTGCTCTATAGTCACACGTCATCTAATGCTGTGCTCTAAACCAAGGAGATCAAATGGTTCAGGAGCTCATGTTTTGGTCACTCAGTGGCATTTTGAGCCCGGCGAACATTGCTACAGCCAACGTAGCTAACACCTAGCTAGCTAACATGCCAGCTCGTCCTCAGTCAGAATCTAATTGTCATGATGTGCGACTATTCACCTTATTCCTGGACTTACGTTTCCCATGATTCTCAGCAGTTGCCGGTTGTCTACTTCCTGTTTACATTTTTTTCACTAGCAAGGACGTGCGCGTCACTGTCAAAGAGTGGGAACGTTTGGCTTATTTTATCCGAAATGGCTAAAAATAGTAACGTTGTGTGGTTGCATAGCGGCGATATTTTACAAAAACGAGGTGAATGTCAATTCACTCGTACTGTACGGGCTTATTTTAGTCGAAATGGCTAAACATAGTATGTGGTTGCTTAGCGGCCACTTTTATTTTGAAGGCTAAACGTCCAAACCGGAACTCTTATTATTTGGTCATTGAACGTAGCTTTAGCGGGTCTCTCTCTTTCAAGATTCAAGATATTGTCACTCCGTTGTACAAGTATGCACGTGTGAAATTATTATGCTGGGGGGCTCCATTACAAGACATAGGTAGGTACAAAGTCACAACAATGATGATTATTTTCAGTCTCTTTCGCTATGAACGGTCCTGGGCGGAAACAGGCAACCGGCAGCTGGAAAAAGGGAGGCAGGGTGTCATGGAAGCGCCCACGGTCTCACCAGGAAACTCATGAATAGTCACACGTCATCTAATTCTCGTCCTCAGTCAGAATCTAATTCTCATTATGTGCGACTATATGAGGAATCAGCGTGACGTCACAACAACAAATCACCGCAAAACACCCGGAACCGCAGCAGTTAACTACCGTAAATTCCGGACTATAAGCCGCGGCTTTTCCCCCGTTTTTTGGCCCCTGCGGCTTATATAACGGTGCGGCTTATTTATGGATTTTTTCAGAAAAAAAATATAATAAAAAACGGAATTCTCTCTTCTTTAGCACTCTTTCTAACTATAAATCCACTTCTGTTTTAATTTCCTCTCTTGCCCTCTTTTCACCACACCGCGGACACTGTGTGCACTGTAAAAAAAAACACAGGTGGTGTTGTGTTATGTTGTTTTGTTGAAATGTTAATAAATGGGAGCTTCCTCAAACAGCCATCTCTTTCCCGACAATCCCCTCTGTGCACGAACCCTTACATATGGTAATTAAACATTAAAACACAATTAAAAAAAAAAAAAAAACATTAAAACACCCGCGGCTTATAGTCCGGTGCGGCTTATATATGTAACAAACAGGCAATTTTGCTGCTGCGGCTTATACTCCGGTGCGGCTTATAGTACGGAAATTACGGTAGTATGAGTTGTGTCAAACAAACGTTAATATCTCAAAAACTATACATCACATCACTTATATTTTGACATTCTGAGTGAGAGCAGAAGTAGCTCAAGAGTTTAGTGAGAGCAGAAGTAGCTCAAGAGTTTGATGTATAATATATGCATGTCGTGTTAAAGTTGTGTGAACTGTCGCAGTTTTTAAAATGGACACCGCACGCACAGCCGGGGCTAGAGTGAGCACTCAAGGCTCGCTCCATAGGGTCCCATTGCGGTTTGTTTACCCTCGTATCGCGTTCCATTGAGCCATGCGTCATGATTCCATTTCAGCAACTAACTTAACTTTTTGAACTTGAGCACAAAATGAAGCTATTTGTCAAAAGATATTTGACAGTGTGGCTAATCAACAGTCAACACGGTCAGGGTATGACTCATATATTTCATATAGGATGTAGTTAAGCGTATTATGAAACATATAAAATATCTTAAAAATGTCAAAATACACTGGAGGGGGACTTTAAAGGGATAGTTCGGTTTGTTTGAAGTTGGGTCCTATCAGCTAGTCAGATACACTAACGTAATTCGGTACAGTGGTCTGGAAGCGAGGCGCAGTGTCTAACGAGATCCGGCACCCAGAGCAGCAGCCAAACCAGCCTTTTCTCTCTCAGTACTGGGGGTCAACAACTAAAACTATAACTGTAATTTAGCCACCTAAAACAACTAGGGATGCTCCGATCCGCATTTTTCGCCTCCGATATCGATACCGATATCTGGGGGTCCAGTATCGGCCGATACAGAGTACCGATCCGATATCCCCCCAAAAAATCTGTATTACCTAATAAACTGTATGCCTCACTGTGTGGAAGAGACTGGAATCATTATTTTGTGCAAGGCAACATCAGGCTTAACTTAAACATTACTTTCCTAACTTTGTAAAACAAAATGTAACAAACACAGCTATAAATGTAGTGAATTATTTATTGAATAACTGTGCAACACAGCAACAATGTAATTTGTTTAAAGCTATATGCTTCTCCAGCTTTGTAAAACATTCAAATGATCTGTAAATGTTAAGACAGAAAACAGGAATTTAAAATTCCATTATCATGTAGCAAAACTATGATAGCTAAATCACTAATCACGTCAGTAATTTGAAATCCATTGTAAAAACAATAACTGAGCTGAAACTGAGAATAAACCAATAGCTTCACTAGCTTGGTTTTACTTTTTGGTAAACATTCAATGGTATAGTGCAAATGGGAATTTAACATCCAATACAAAAGCAGTTGAATAAACATAGCTGGGTAAAACATGTAAACATAAACATCTTTATAATGGTTTAGTGCAAATAGGAAATTAGGAAAAGTGCTGCAGTGCAGACAAGAATTTAAAATCAAAAGTAAAATAAATAAAGGAGCTGAAACTGAGAATTAAAACAAAACAAACCAATAGCTTCACTAGCTTGGTACATATTCAAAATAAATAGGAGTCAGCTCTTTGTTATGATTTAGTGCACTGCAAATAGGAACCAATGGCTTCACTAGCTTGGTAACAACAAAATACGGTATTCAAACAGAGGTAGTCTACTTGTCAAGTTCTCTTTTGTTACCACTAGACTGGGCAGAAGGCCCTTGTATTGCTGCCTTTTTTTTTTTGCAGTGTTGTGGTCAAAGTCACATAGCACTAGAGCTGCAATAATTAGTCCATCGACAGAAAAATAAAATTAATAGACAATAATTTTGATAATGTTTAGAGTAATTCCTAATTTGTTTAAAGAAAAAGTCAAAATTCTCTAATTCCTCCTTCTTAAATGTGAATATTTTCTGGTTTATTTACTCTTCTATGACACATAAACTATCTATATATATATATCTACCGTATCTATATCTTTGGGTTGTGTGGACAAAAGAAGACCTTGGAGAATGTCATCTTAATTGAGAAAATAATTGACAGCTTAATCGATAATTAAAATAAAGTAAACATTAGTTAGTTGCAGCCTTACACCACTCAGTGTCAGTGACAGTGACCTGCTCAAGCAGATCCAGATTTCTAAAGCTTCTCAAGCTCAGACTTAAGCATCAGTGGCAGGTTCTTGTTCAGGAAAGCAAGCATTTCTGCTCTCTCGGCTGTAAGTCTGTTTCGCTTCTCATCTATGATGTTGGAGACTGTGCTGAACAGCCTTTCACTGTCTACGCTAGTGCAGGGCGCGCAGAGGTACTTCAAGGTAGCGGCAGCAAGGCCTGGAAACCGCTGGCGGTTGACTCCCCAGTATTTGTATGGGTCGTGTGTGTCAGGAATTGTTTCCTCAGTAAAAAACCCATGCAGTTGGACAGTAGTGCTGCAGCTGGTTGCTGCACCAGGATCTTCCTCACGCTCCCCCCGAATTTTGGCAAATTCTTTCATGAAGCTGCCCCTGCTCTTGCTTCTGCTTGCTTCTGCTGCTTCCAACCGGGGGGCCTTTTCTGGTGGCTCCACTGGCTCCGAAGCCTCTGATGCTCCATCAGCTGTCACTGTGGTGGTCCTCCTCCTCATGTCTTCCTCCAGTTCCTTGGCCAGTGCATCTTTCCCACGCTTGGCACAGTCTGCACTGGTAAAGAACCTGAGAGGAGGGGAAAACAAACAAAACAAAAAAACACATATTAGGTTCAATTATAGACTCATCAAAGTAATACATAATAGAAAAAAGAATATCACAGATGGTTGCACATTTATCCTTACTTTACATCTCAAATGTAGCTTAGTAGTGTATGTAAAATCTATAATGTGTATGTTATTTAATATTGATCTTTTATGAGTTATATTCAATTTATATCCTAGCATCTCTCATCATATTTAAATTTGCAGCATACTAGTCTGTTTCACAGAGTGTGTGTGTGTGTTTGAGAGAGATAAATAATATAATGTAATAGGTTTAGAGTCTAACCTGTCCTTATATCTCGGGTCCAGCAGTGTGGGAAGTGCGTAGAGAGGTTCATCTTCTACGGTGCTGAAGCGTTTGTCGACGGCTTCTAGGAGGGTCTTTTTCATTGTTTTTACCCCAGAGTCAGCCTCGCTTTCCGTGGAGAGGAGACGTTTGAGAACGGTGACACTTGGGATAACATCAGCAGCGGAGGAGGTGGCTGAGCTCACCTTCCTAGTAAACTCCTCAAACGGTTCAAGACAGGTCCTTGTTTTGTCAAGCAAGGCCCACTGGTTTGGCGTGAGTGTTGTGGGCAGGGCATGGTCAGCAGAATAGGCAGACAGGGTTCGCTTCTGTTCCAGCAGACTCTCTATCATTAAGTAGGTGCTATTCCACCTCGTTTTGACGTCTTGCTGTAGGCGTTTTTGTTCCATCTGCATCTCGAGCTGGATATCTTGCAGCCGTGAATATGCAAGTGGAGAGTGTTTAAAATGCCCAACAATCTGTCTCCCACTTGCAACGGCATCACTCACACTACGTTGTGACAGAAGTCCCTCGTTGACGACAAGCTGCATTGTATGTGCCGCGCAGCCTAAACTGCGCACTCCCAGCTTTTCCATTGCACTTTTCATGTTGCTAGCGTTGTCCCTGAGAATAACGTGGACTTTGTTCAACGGTATTTGCCACTTATCAAGCATTTCCCTTAGGGCAGCTGCAATCGCATCGCCGGTGTGTGACCCACGGAAGTTTGTTGCATTTAACATGGCACTGTGTCGCACACAACTCGCGTCCAGCCAATGTACCGTTAAACTTAAAAGCGACATGGGGGACACGTCGGAGCTCCAGACATCTGTAGTGAAGCTCATCGCTTTGACATCTTTTAGATCTTCTGTTATGCGTTTGCACACTTTCTTGTACAGTTCAGGCAGAGCCTTCTCCGATAATTTTTTTCGTTTTACCATTTGGTACCGTGGTTCCAGGTGCTTAATCAAGAGTTTGAAACCCTTGTCCTCGACGACCGAGAGAGGCTGCCCATCCATAACGATGAAATCCAGTACCCTTTCCGTGATTTTGGTTGCTTTCACACTATCCGGTGGAAATGTCTCACTTCTTTCCTTGGTCTCCGTCAAAGTTAGCTGCTTCGTCCCGTCTCCTTTTGTTTTTTTCAGCTCGTTAAACTCGCCATGCTCTTTAGCATGATATCTCTGGAGATGCTTGATTAAGTTGGTTGTGTTATAATGTGAAGTCTTGTCACCACCTCTCGGAACATTTACTTTGCAGATATTGCAAGCAGCTGTCGAACTTGTTGGCGTAGCTAGCGTGAAAAAGCCCCAGATAGGGGAGCCTTTGCCTCGCTCCATGTTAGTGTGTTCATGCTGCTACTAGCTTGTTTGGAAACAACGGCGCATGGGCGCTGTGAGCACGTTGCGAGCGTATGACGTCACACGCTGCACAAACATAGAACTTGAGTGAATAGAATGGCCCCTATGGATCGGTCTGTGGATCGGGCCATTTCCCACAGATACCCGATCTAGAATTTTGTGCTATATCGGCGTCGATACCCGATCCAAGTATCGGATCGGCGCATCCCTAAAAACAACGCCCACCTAAACAAATCGATATCCGTGTACATGCACGCTCTATTTTGACAATTTTCAGCGCTTTACTTTTCCGCAAAACAGCAGTTTCATTCGGCACTGCTTTTTCTCCCAACCGTACAACCACCGTATTCCTCCGCTAAAAGCCAGCTCCGAGCCGCAGCACTGGATTACTCCGCAGTTATTTGGGGGTAGGCTATTTTATTTCTCCCGGTTTGAAGACACAACAAATAGAATACACGAACGAAAATATGAGTGATTTTGATAGCGAGGATGATATGCCATTCACCTTGGTGACAAGAGGATACAATTATGAACCAGAGAGAATACAGAAGAGGAACTTTTGCAGAGAGTGAACAGGCAGAGAGATGCGCCTGCTGCCTAAATGCCTGGGTGCCCTGGCTGCAGACCTTTTTCACCATTCCCAGGATAAATTGTGGAAAACGTCCCAGACCAGAGAGGCCAGGTGACTTGTTGTCTCTAAAGTAAGTCAGTGTTTTATCTCTCTTCTAAGCCTTCCTGTTTTGTAAACCGCGGCTCTGTGCTCTGTGCTGGCTTTAGCGGAGGAATACGGTGGTTGTACGGTTGGGAGAAAAAGCAGTACCGAATGAAATGACTGTTTGGCGGAAAAGTAAAGCGTAGAAAATTCTCAAATAGAGCGTGCATGTACACAGATATCGATTTGTTTAGGTGGGCGTTGTTTGAGGTGGCTAAATTACGTTTTAGTTGTTGACCCCCAGTACTGAGAGAGAAAAGGCTGGTGAGGCTGCGCGAGGCTGCTCCTCTGGGTGCCGGATCTCGTTAGACACTGCGCCTCGCTTCCAGACCACTGTACCGAATTACGTTAGTGTATCTGACTAGCTGATAGGACCCAACTTCAAACAAACCGAACTATCCCTTTAAGACCTTGAATGAACACTTTTACAGACCAGAGCCTCGGTAGTTTATGGTGAGATTGAACAATTGAACAATGATTGTTGTATTTTTACCCCAAATAGATATATAACATTATGAAAGGTGAACTCGTTATTTTCGTTCTTCCACTTTCATTTATTGCTTCAGGAAATCTCCTTGAGAGCCGCGCCTCGAGTCGAGAGGCTGAAGAATGTGACCGTTGACAAGTGGCTCAGGTAAAGAAGGAAACTGGCTGTATAAATATAAAGAAGTCAAGGAGGACAGAGGCTGTGATAGATGTTAGTTGGAGGAAATCACAAGGAGGACAGAGGCTGTGAGAGATGTTAGTTGGAGGAAGTCAAAAGGAGGACAGAGGCTGTGAGAGATGTTAGTTGGAGGAAGTCAAAAGGAGGACAGAGGCTGTGTGAGATGTTAGTTGGAGGAAGTCAAAAGGAGGACAGAGGCTGTGAGAGATGTTAGTTGGAGGAAGTCAAAAGGAGGACAGAGGCTGTGAGAGATGTTAGAGGAAGTCAAAAGGAGGACAGAGGCTGTGAGAGATGTTAGAGGAAGTCAAAAGGAGGACAGAGGCTGTGAGAGATGTTAGAGGAAGTCAAAAGGAGGACAGAGGCTGTGTGAGATGTTAGAGGAAGTCAAAAGGAGGACAGAGGCTGTGAGAGATGTTAGAGGAAGTCAAAAGGAGGACAGAGGCTGTGAGAGATGTTAGAGGAAGTCAAAAGGAGGACAGAGGCTGTGTGAGATGTTAGAGGAAGTCAAAAGGAGGACAGAGGCTGTGAGAGATGTTAGAGGAAGTCAAAAGGAGGACAGATGCTGTGAGAGATGTTAGTTGGAGGTTTTGCACTCCAGGTGTAATGGATACATGAGGGCGCAGGGTGGTGACAGGCAGCTATTCCTCACGGCCACAGAGGCAGAGGTGAAGTCAAGTCAAGTCAAGTCAAGTTTATTTATATAGCCCTAATTCACAAGCATGTCTCAGAGGGCTTCACAGAAAGTATGTCTAGCTAATTCTAGCTGACACAACAGTAACAAGAATATACAGAATAAAGATAACATTTGAACACTTGATAATATAGAAAATATAGGAATGAAGAGAGAGCAGAGGAGAGAGCAGGAGAAGGGAGAAGAGCAGGGGGAATGTGAGAGAGTGATGGGGTGGGGAGGGAATGGGAGATGTTGGAGGGTATAGGAGGTGGGGAAGGAGCAGGAGGGGAGAGCAGTCTGTTCTCCTCTTTCACACTCCTGTTTGAATGCTTCAATGACTGCAACAGTTTATCTTCTAACCGCTCCACATTACATTGTGCCAACTGCTGGGCAGCTTCCCCCACAGCAAGTCACAGTGAGGCCATTAGGGGTGCACCGATCACGTTTTTTGCCACCGATCACCGATCGCCTATGGGAAATACTGTATCTGCCCAACCGATCATCGACCGATCACCGATCACCGATATATAAACTCCTCAAAAAAAGTTTGGAAACGTTATTTCGGACGATTATTTCTCCCCTTTAATAATACCAATTGGTATTGTATTTTATATCATTGGAAAGCCTGATTAGTGATAGGGCTTTTTTTTATTTTAAAAATATGTTTTTTTTCTTCTTTTTTTAATATAAAGTAAAATATCGGCAATCAGCCGATCGCATATTTGAGGTCAAAATCGGCCGATACAGATTGCGTGCCGATCGATCTGTGCACCCCTAGAGGCCATGCATATTCCTTTAGGCTGAACGGAGCCTTGAGCCATACGGGACAGCCTGTACAATGACGCACTGTAAAAACTAAGCCCTGCTTCACACCATAGGCATCTCAGAAGCAGTGCTGAAGCAGCGCTTCATGGAAGCTTCGAGCAGGAGTCTTGCTGTTCACACCAGAAGCTCCACGCCTCGCTCAGTTCTGCCGGCTCACAGCTTGCATTGACTTCATGTGTGGCTGCTTGGGTGCAGCGCGCTGCACACTTGAAAAATAGACCAAAAGCTGAAAATATCACTGCAGCGCGTGTGCAGCGTAGCTTCAGTGTGGTGTGCGGCTGGTATGATCGCTCTCGCCTGTTAAGAAGGATGCTGAAATTAAACTGCCTGATGGCAGATACTGATTCCAGCGATCGGTGATCGGCTCCAAAAATCCTGATCGGAGCACCCCTAATTTCAAGACTGCTTAACGAACTCTTTATCCATAGCACTATTTTCTATTATTAGTGTAAAAAAAAAGGCAGTGGCCTACTTGTTACTGAAAACACCAGCCCTGTCACGTATACCAGTTTATTTCCAGTGTACAACATAGAGGTTGGCTACCCGACCTGAACCCGACGAGACCCGAGATCCGATGGTCGGGTAGGGCCTAGTTTTTAACTAAAACAATTAGGGCTCGGGTCAGGTAGAGCTCGGGTCAGGTAAAGCTCGGGTCAGGTAGAGCTCAGGTCAGGTAAAGCTCGGGTCAGGTAGAGCTCGGGTCAGGTAGGGCTCGGGTCGGGTAGGGCTCGGGTCGGGTAGAGCTCGGGTCGGGTAGGGCTCGGGTCAGGTAGGGCTCGGGTCAGGTAGGGCTCGGGTCAGGTAGGGCTTGGGTCAGGTAAAGCTCGGGTCGGGTAGGGCTCGGGTCAGGTAGGGCTCGGGTCAGGTAGAGCTCGGGTCAGGTAGGGCTCGGGTCGGGTAGAGCTCGGGTCAGGTAGGGCTCGGGTCGGGTAGGGCTCGGGTCGGGTAGGGCTCGGGTCGGGTAGAGCTCGGGTCAGGTAGGGCTCGGGTCAGGTAGGGCTCGGGTCAGGTAGAGCTCGGGTCAGGTAGGGCTCGGGTCGGGTAGGGCTCGGGTCGGGTAAGGCTCGTTATGCTATAATAACATGCACGCACGCACGCACACACACACACACACACACACACACACACACACAGTGTGCCAGCTACCCCTCTGGGACCGAGGAGAGAGCTGGAAACTATCTTCTGTCTCTACTTTCTCTCTCTGTCTTTTCTCCCACTCTCTCTCTACTGCCTCTCCTCTCTCCCTTTCTACTCTCTCCCTCTCTACTGTCTCTCCTCTCTCCCTTTCTACTCTCTCCCTCTCTACTGCCTCTCCTCTCTCCCTTTCTACTCTCTCCCTCTCTACTGTCTCCCTCTCTACTGCCTCTCCTCTCTCCCTTTCTACTCTCTCCCTCTCTACTGCCTCTCCTCTCTCCCTTTCTACTCTCTCCCTCTCTACTGTCTCCCTCTCTACTCTCTCCCTCTCTACTGCCTCTCCTCTCTCCCTCTCTCCTCTCTCCCTCTCTACTGTCTCCCTCTCTCCTCTCTCTACTCTCTCCCTACTGCCTCTCTCCTCTCTCCCTCTCTATTCTCTCTCCCTCTCTACTCTCTCTCTACTGCCTCTCTACTCTCTCCCTCTCTACTCTCTCTCTACTGCCTCTCTCCCTCTCTACTCTCTCTCTCCCTCTCTATTGCCTCTCTCTCTCTCTCAAGACCAGGAAGACCGCTTCAGAAGGCAGATAAATGAGCAGTGTTGGTGGACCCCTCTGGGGCACGCAGCGACAGGCGGCTCCATGATGCCATCTGTTTGTGACATCATCAGTGATGTCATAATTCAAGGATTGTGATGTTATCAGTGACATCCCTTGAGCGAATTGTGATGTCATCAGTGATGTCACTCAAGCAATTGTGATGTCATCAGTGATGTCACTCAAGCAATTGTGATGTCATCAGTGATGTCATAAATCCTTCCTGGCTGAGGCTACAATATATAAGTGGTGGACGATGCAAGGAAAGCCATAAAAAGAAGAAGCCGCTGCTCGCGTACGATAATTTCCCTCCAAAAAGGATAATTTTGACCCTCAGGTACGATAATTCAACATTTCCTACCTGGCAACACTGATACTACCTTCTGTTTGAGACACAGCATACAAGTCAGTGTGGTACAGTGACACATCTGAAGGAATGGCTGTTCGAGGATGGCATGGTGACAGGCAGCTCCATGATGCCGCCAGGACAGGAGACCTGGACACACTGAGGAGCCTGCTGCAGAGAGACCACTTCAGAAGGCTGATCAATGAGCAGTGTCTTTATGGGTTTTGTTGGAGGACCCCTCTGTGGCACGCAGCCTTGGGGGGTAATGCTGCCTGTGTGGACTACCTGATCACACAGGGAGCACAGGTAGACCTAGCTGCTGAGAATAACACGACACCTCTCTACTGGGCCGTGTACTACGGTCACCTGGACTGTGTCCGGATCCTCCTGGAAGCCGGGGCCGACCCTAACAGATACATACAACACGGCTCATACACCCCTCTCTACATCAGTGCTGTACTCAACCGCCTGGACTGCTTCCGCCTGCTGCTCCAGGCTGCTGGCGTTCTGACCCGTGATGTGGCTTCTTTCCTGCTGGAGGTGGTGCTGCATAACAGGTGCAACACGGCCTTCGTCCAGCTGCTGCTGGACCACGGTGCTGACCCGGCCCTGGTGACCACAGAGCAGGCAGAGCTGGAGGAGGAGGCGGATCCTGAGGCTCTCAGGGTCTTTCTGGAGGCCAAGAGATGTCCTCGCAGTCTGGCCCACGTGTGTCGGATCCAGATCCGCCAAGTGCTGGGCACACATCGCCTGAACCAAGTCCACTCCCTACCACTAACACAAGTGATGAAGGACTTTGTGCTCCACAAAAACTGACTTGAAACTCCAGGACCAGAGATGATATACCATCAGCATACACCTCCTGTAGCCAATATTAATATGATGTGAGGTTCAGTTAGCTTTGCACAGAAACAGCCGGGAGAAATACTTTTTACTTTTAGACTTGATTACATTTCAGAGCCTGTAATTGTTTTACTTTTACTTGATTAAACAAGTTGAATCAGTACTTCTAATTTTACCAGAGTCTTTATTTAGACAAGTAACTGTACTTCTACTCAAGTAAAGAAAAGAGTGTGTGTACTTAAACATTTCGCATCTCTGCTCCCTTTACCCCCGGACGCACGCACGCACGCACGCACGCACGCACGCACACACACACACACACACACACACACACACACACACACACACACACACACACACACACACACACACACACACACACACACACACACACCTTTCTTTCAAGCCCTTCATCTCTTGGTTTCCTTTCCTCTCTCTCTCCTTGTTCACTTTTTCACTCCTCCCCTCCAGCACAAATATACACACACACAGAGATGCACACGTGCGCGCGCGCACACACACAGAAAATCACAGACATATGCACACACACACACAAGACAGACAGACAGACAGACAGACAGAGACACACACACCTTTCTTTCAAGCCCTTCAGCTCTTGATTTCCTTTCCTCTCTCTCTCTCCTTGTTCACTTTTTCACCCCTCCCCTCCAGCACAAATATACACACACACACACACACACACACACACACACACACACACACACACACACACACACACACACAGAGATGCACACATGCACACACACACACACACAGACAGAAAATCACAGACATGCACACACACACACACACACACACCTTTGGACCTTAATTTGCAATAGAAGACTACTTCATTTGAATGTCTTTGATGTAGCATGGCTCTGCTCAAATGGAGTATCTGATCCCAATCCCCTGGACAGATCCTATCTGATCCCAATCCCCCTGGACAGATCCTATCTGATCCCAATCCCCTGGACAGATCCTATCTGATCCCAATCCCCTGGACAGATCCTATCTGATCCCAATCCCCTCGACAGATCCCCACCCCGCCCCGTTTAATTCATTAGCCATTTGAACAAGCCTGCTTACTGTACGTGCCCCATCATCATCCAGGTCATTGATGGAGATAGTGTCTCTGGCTCGGGCCCCAGGAGGCCCCACAGCCACAGACACATTGGTCAACTTGTCTTTGGCCTGCCTGGGCTTAAAGTGTAACTAACCCCCAAAACACTTTTTTAACCAATATATATGACTTTGGGGGTGATGTGTGAATTGTTATTATTGCTATATTATCGTTATGCGTTATGTATTGATAACCTCCTTTAATGTGTATGTGTATTATTTTTAAAACTTTTATGATGCTTGTATGTGTATTGTAAATGTCATGTTTTTATGTATTTGTATTTGTATGTAAATGTATTGTAATGTAAATTTTATGTGGACCCCAGGAAGACTAGCAACCACTGTTGTGGAAGCTAATGGGGATCCGAATAAATGAGAAATGCAGACACAGACAAACCCGACGGGACCTGAGACCCGATGGTTGGTAGCGACTGGTTTTTAAAGAAAGAATTCAGGCTCGGGTCGGGTGGGGCTGGACAGTCTGGGGCACGGGCCGGGTGAGGGCCGCGTAGGGCTCTAGTACAACATGTAGAATGTCCTGCCAGGAGAAGGATAAGTGTATCGGAGGGGGACTTTTGCAATGGCTGTTGATGCAGGCTGTGTTGTTACACAATAGTTTCAAAATGCAACATGTCATCCAAACTGAAAAATGACAAACACATTGAAGTGGACTTGTCCCATTTCTACACGGAGATGCAGTGCTGCAGTCAGTTCTTGCAATAGCACTCAAACGTTAGTGCACACATGTTACCACTAAGGTCTCTTTCACACATAAGCTGGTGGACTCGGTGCGATTCGGGGGGTGAAGTTGCAACATTGTTGTGATTTTCATTTGGTCTGGTTCACTTTCACACAGAAATTTGTCACAAGCACCAAACTTTATGAACAATGTCACATGGTCCAAACAGTCACTGTCTATTGGACAGAATAGAGAAGGGAGATCTCTCCTCTCTTCAGCAGGCTTCTTGCCTGGCTGAGGGCTGACTGAACAACACAAGTGAATCCACAAAACACAAACCATGGAGCAACACCACCTGCGATATTGGGATTTCTGGTTTTACATTAGTGTTACTATTAAATAAATATTTAACAAGAATGTGCCCAATATGAGCAGCAGATGAGGCAGCAAGCTGTTGAACATTTCATTCTGCAGATGAGAGTAGCCTACGTACCGAAGGAGATAGGCAAGCCAGCTGTTGAGAAATGTGATATTTATGACGACGTATGTCACGACGCGGTGCGCAGGTACTGTACACGTTAGGGCTGTGAATCTTCACTGGCCTCACGATCCGATTACGATTCAGAGGGCTACGATTCGATTCGATTACGATTATCGATGCATCTTGATGCATCTCGATGCATCTTAAATCGATGCATCACTTTTTTCCGCAATACATGATTTATTTTTTCTCACTTTCTTTTTTCTCACTGTGTGGCTACTTTTAAAATAAAAGTGCATTTGGAATTGCATTGTATTATGATCCATAATTAAAATAAACAACTGCATGTACTTCCATCATATTTTATTTTATTATTAAAAAAAATAAAAAATAAATGTAATGTAATAATCGATTTTTGACATTTTGTGAATCGATGCAGAATCGTGCACGTCCGCATCGCAATGCTTCTTATAATCGATTATTTTTGACACCCCTAGTACACGTGTGCACCCACAGTGTTTGTTTTGCTCCCTTCTAGAAGGGAGCAGATGGTAGAAGGCTTCTCCCGTCTTCTACTCATGATGCACTGCATGAGTGCATCAGATGCACTGGCGCTCTTGTGTTTAGTCCGTTTTGCTTTCACACAACAAACGAACTGCGCCAGGGTTCACTTGGAAGCGAACCGAGACCCACGTTTTCAAGCGCGCCAGAGTTCGTTCGTTTGTTCCGCAACAGAGTTCGTTTGCGCTTTCACACCATCCCAAACGAACCGCACTATCCGAGGAAATGAACTCTGGTGCGGTTAAAGCGGACTAAACAGCTTATATGTGAAAGCGACCTAAGACCAATTTGACAAAAACCATTAACTCATTGAATGCCAATGACGACAGCTGTCGTCAATTCAAATACTGACGTAGAGTGCCAAAGACGACGACTGTCGTCAATTGCGTTTTTTGACGGGGGGGGGTCCATCGAAGCCAGATCTATGTCCTGTAACATTTTGGGACATGTTGAATGTCTATAACCTATTTTACCGAGCCATTAGGTGGCAACAGTGCTCTCCAGATGACAGAAATACAGCCTGACAAAGCCGTGATCAAAGACAAACCGCGCTCATGCTGCGCGGATTGATTGCTGTTGGCAAGCAGCCCAGAGCCATCTACATGATGGCTCTGGGCTGCTTGCCAACAGCAATCAATCCGCGCACACAACTGCAGCTCCTCTGCCTGTCTGTCTGTCTGCATATAGTTTCTCAACACACCAGAAAGGCAGCACCCAACGCCGAAGGGCCAACCCTTACCTGCAGTCGCGTTGGGCATTTCCTCAATGCTGCTGTGAGCTGCCAGGAGCCGCGCGGCGCAAAAACAGAGGCTCCGAATAGACTTTGTGCGTGTGGGGAGGAGTTTACAGCTGACTCGGGGAGAGGCGGGGAGAGGGGGGGACAGGGGGGTGGGGCACGCATGCACCACAGAACTAAACCAGGTCACATCATCAAAAAAATATTAGCTAGAGTCAGTGAATGTGCTTGAAATAATGCATTTCACAAAAGGCTGAATATCTCAGCTTCCTGATAGAAAAGCATATTTTTGCTGTTTTTGACCTATCTTCTCCGGCTGATAACTAAAGAACGGAAAATGGTATCAATAAACTTTTTTTTGCTGATGATACAATAGAGTCTCCTTGTTCTTTTTGCGTGTTCGGTGTTTACATAGTAATATCACACAATATTCTGTGGGCCTCGAGAAATCACTGAAAACGCTCTGAAACTCTGGCACTGGGAGCGTCCGTTCTCCAAAAGTGGCTGGCACTCAATGAGTTAAGAAGCTGGCAAGACGCATCTTATTCTTCTTGACTGAGCAGAGCCGAGGGACGTTGTGATGTATTCTAACTCCGTTCTCCCCTTGCGTCAGTCCCATTAATTGTCAATAGCACCCCCTAGTGGCACAAAGTCAATGTTACAGTGTGACTAGTCTCTCCCCAGACTCAAATATTACGTTGAATCGCTGCGCTGCGCATACTACATACATGAGTCTGTGCCGCTTCACAGCCACTGCTGGTTTTTGAAGGCGGGTCCAGGGGGTTCAAATTGAATGAGTGAGATTCAGTTGTTCCCACAGGCTGAAATTCTACTTTCTTGCAGAGAGAAAAGTGTCTCTCGTCATCATGCACGAGTGCACCCCACAAAGCTCACGAGTGCACCCCACAAAGCTCACGAGTGCACCCCACAAAGCTCACGAGTGCACCCCACAAAGCTCACGAGTGCACCCCACAAAGCTCACGAGCCCAGCAGCCCCAGGCAGCATGAGTGCACCCCACAAAGCTCACGAGCCCAGCAGCCGCAGGCAGCATGAGTGCACCCCACAAAGCTCACAGCCCAGCAGCCGCAGGCAGCATGAGTGCACCCCACAAAGCTCACAGCCCAGCAGCCCCAGGCAGCACGAGTGCACCCCACAAAGCTCACGAGTGCACCCTACAAAGCTCACGAGTGCACCCTACAAAGCTCACGAGTGCACCCCACAAAGCTCACAGACCAGCAGCCCCAGGCACATAGACTGCGTCAAGTCAACCAGAATGTAAGTAGGTCGTCCGCTTTAGCTCTTTCAAAATAAATCCCTCGTTGTAACGTTCACATTTTGAGTCATGCTTTACAGCTTCACTATTATGTTGACGTCAAAACGAGTATTTTCATACAATGTTTGCTGCTTCGTTTGTTGAAACGTTTGTTTTCTCCTCCAACGTGCATCAGTGAGGCTATTTACTTGTTTAAATGACATTAGTTTGACATTTTTATCCGGAAGTTTTCATTTTGTTTTGGCTGGCCTGACACTACTGCACCTAGGACAGCTGTGAGAGAAGAAGGGAAAAGAGAGGGGGAAGAGACAGCCTGCAGCGGTGGAGAAACGCGGGTTGAGAATGTGATATAAAAGTTTAAAAGGCGACGATGATGCTTCTGCTGCCCCCTGCTGCTTTCCTGGGTAACAAAAACACAGGTACTAGTGGGACTTTTGATGTAAAAGATGTATTGGTGAGCCTTTATGGAGAGGTGTTAGTGTGAGCAGCAGCAGCAGCAGCAGCAGCAGCTGAGGGGACAGCGGTGTGTGTGACAGACACAGCTAAGATTAGCAGAGACCAGAGCTGCAAACCCAAACCCCCATAGAGACGGTCACAGAGTGAGGCCACAGAACACACACCACACCTGACCTGCCTGACTTTGGACATACCGGCAAAGACACGGACGCACGCGCACACACACACACACGCACGCACACACACACATAAACACACACACACACACACAAACACACACACACACAAACAGCATCATGTCTAAGCCAACAGTTGAGACGTGGGACAGCGCATAATGAGCCGCTATCCATTTCACGTTAATCCAGAGGAGAGGAAACATGTGGGGCCTCAGGTCCGAGTGAGAGAACAGGAGGAGAAAATGACGGCCAATCAGACGGTGGGGGGGGGGGGGGGGGTGGTTATGGGGGGGTCAGGGGGCGATGCTGGTGATTGATTCTGAAGTCCTGGAAGCACCTCTCCTGGTTGGATTGGGCTGAACATTGCGGTGTGTTATGATCTGGAGAAGGTCATGGGCAGGCTGTAAAGTCGTGGAAACCACCTGAACACCACCAGCATTACCAGCCAATCCAACAGCACAGTTGTATTGCTTGGTAAATGCAATGGAGGAGGACCTCTCTGGCGCCTCCCACTGTACACGGGGAGTTGTGCGTCTGTCCGGTGGGGTTGAAACGAAACCTGAAGTCTCCACCCTTCTGTTCTGACCTCACCTTTCCCTGAAAAGCCTTGTTCTTCTGGAGTTAGCCCGCATCTGCTGCTTCACTTAGCTTCACTTAGCTTCACGTAGCTTCACGTAGCTTCACTTAGCTTCACTTAGCTTCACTTAGCTTCACGTAGCTTCACGTAGCCCTGACAGCTAAATGCAGCAGCAGGAATATCACAGCTTTAGCAGAACGGCTGAGGAGCGCAGAGAAGTGTGTTTCTACTGAGTGACAAGTGTGTTTCATTCAAGGTGCGGAAAGCTGATACATGTGGGCAGAGCAGAGGAAACACACACGCGCACACGCACACACACACACACACACACACGCACGCACACACACACACGCACACACACACACACACACGCACACACACGCACACA
The DNA here is from genome assembly GCF_964638095.1 of Poromitra crassiceps. Classification (NCBI taxonomy): domain Eukaryota; kingdom Metazoa; phylum Chordata; class Actinopteri; order Beryciformes; family Melamphaidae; genus Poromitra; species Poromitra crassiceps. The sequence goes on along the minus strand of NC_139635.1, from coordinate 6,375,395 downwards.
CACACACACACACAACAGAATTTCCCATGGCCGTACAGCTAATATTGCACTTTCTAACCGCGGTAAGAAAAGATTGTTGGCTGGCTCAATAGCTATGAGCAAGGCACTGACACTGCCATGTGTAGGGGTTCAATTCCCACTGGCGTTACCTATACTAGAATATCCTGTGTGCGCTCATGTTACTGTACTGACACACACACACACACACACACCTGTCTGTGCTCATGTTACTGTACTGAGGCACTTTGGAAAAGACATTCATCACATGAGCTTTCAGCAAGGTCTCAGAGCAGATTTACCTTTTCAGCAAACACCTCATACCACCCCCCCCAAAATCATAGAGCGTATTCTTTCGGAAAAGACTAAAGACACACCTGTTCAGGCTCCATCTGGGCCCTTCTTGATCTAACTTCTTTCTCTCTCTTTCAAAAATAAAAAAAACTACTAACCTAAACTAAACTTGTACCACTGTTCCTTCAGAATTTGTAGTTGTCATAGACTGTGTTGCATAGTTGATTGCTCTATTGCTGACAAAAATGTGTTATTGTAAGTCGCTTTAGATAAAAGCGTCTGCCAAATTATGTAATGTCTCCGTGTGTGTGTGTGTGTGTGTGTGTGTGTGTGTGTGTGTGTGTGTGTGTGTGCGTGCGTGCATGCGTGCGTGTGTGCGCGTGCGTGCGTGCGTGTGTGTGTGTGTGTATGTGTGTGGGATGGGGGTGGTTGTTAGCTAGCGGGCTAATGAGCGCTATACATCACATGCTATCAGTGCTAATCACATTGAGTGCTATATTTAGCCGCTTAGCTTCAATTACCCGTTTTCCTCGGGACCAATCAACACCTAGCGGGGGACATGGCTTCCGTAAGTGTGACCTGTGTGTGTGTGTGTGTGCGTGCGTGTGTGTGTGTGTGTGTGTGTGTGCGTGCGTGCGTGCGTGTGTGTGTGTGTGTGTGCGTGCATGTGCGTGTTCAATTAACTGGGACAACCTCTACATGTATGGAGGGCTTAAGGCTGTTGAAGCTGCAGCTCCCTGCTCTCATGTCAGGCTGAGGGCAGCTGATTGAAATCACAGAGTGGAAACTGGACCTGGATATCTAAAGGTGCACATAGTTACAACGCTTTTAAAAAGCATTCAAATGTCTTCAATATAATATAGCCATTATGCCTTCATTGATTTCACCGTCATGTCAGTTTTTCATGAATAACTAACTACACTATTTCCAATTAGGAATGAATCAAATAGGGCTATTAAAAAAAGTGTGGTTTGTGAAAGCAGAATAAGGTTGATAATTGGACATATCACTCAATTAATTCCTTTGTTCGTTTGATTTTCGTCGTTTTCCCAATTCTACTTGCTGTCGTTGTTCCAGCGCCTCTGCCCATCTGGAGAGAGTTGTTTAACACTGAGGAAGTTTGAAGTGAAAAGTTCAAATAATTAAATAGTTGGTTTAGAATTGATTTTGTTTCAAGAGTGACCAAGACCACCCCCACTAATAATAATAATAATCATAATAATAATAATGGAAATAGTCAACACCACCCCCCCCCCACACACACACACACACACCAAGGCCTTGCTCACAACACAACTGGACAGCTTCCCTCTCTCTGCCTGCAATCACAGTCACTCTATTGGCTTGGACAAACCCAGCTGGGTGAGGTGGGGAGGGAGGGAGTGTGCGTGTGTGTGTGTGTGTGTGTGTGTGTGTGTGTGCGTGCGTGCGTGTATGTGCGTGTGTGTGTGTGTGTGTGTGTGTGTGCGTGTGTGAGTGTGTGTGTGTGTGTGTGTGTGTGTGTGTGTGTGTGTGCGTATGTGTGTGCGTATGTGTGTGCATGTGTGAGTATGTGTGTGAGAGAGAGGCTGCAGTTGGCGTTGGGGCAGTTCGATTGTGTTGCACAATGAAACGGCTGCCAGCCAAGAGGAAAGTACTCTCTTCACAATCAATCACCTCAATTAAAGAAGCTGGGAAGTGTGTGTGTGTGTGTGTGTGTGTGTGTGTGTGTGTGTGTGTGTGCGTGTGCGTGAGTGCGTGCGTGCGTGCGTGCGTGTGTAGGGTGGACAGAGACAGAGAGAGAGAGATAATTTGAGAACAAAGGAGAAAGAAAGAGATTAAGAGAGCCAATTATTACATCCTGTATGTATTTATCATTATAGATATTACAGCGTTCCCACTGTGGCCCTGATGATGCAAAACTCTGTGACTTCACAAGACTCAATTGGAGCATCACCATGAGGTGAAGATGGTATCTTCCTCTCTGATTTGTAAAGATATCGTTTATAGAGACACTGCATGAAATAGGCCACGCCCATCACGGGGGAAAAGCTCCGTTCATTTCCACACACCAGCGTCATTTTCCTTGAATTAAACATGGCTAAAAGCTGTTGTGTGTTGGGCTGAGCAGACAACAAATGTAAAAAATCGCCAGTTAAAGTTTTTTTCTACTCCCGAGGAAAACAAGGAAGCCATTGAGAATTGGCGAGAAGAAAAATGTGGATCTAGCTGTCAATGAAGTAAGTTGGAGTGTTCATCTTCCGTATATACGATCTTTTTGTGCCACATCCGGCTCCATGACCAACATAGGAGAACGCCTTTGAGAGGACACATTGCATTTACACTTGTGTTCAATGTGTACACATTCTACACAATGCATCCCTGACCACCTCCGGAAGTGGTTTGGCCGATCAGATTGCAATCCTTCTTCAATGCGTTTTGGGGGTGTTTACACCTGTACTTTCAAGTGATAAAACACAATCTGATCACAGAAAACGCATATTAGCGCCAGGTGTAAATGGCCTCTCTCTCTCTCTCCCTCCCTCTCTTGAGTCGTCTCTCTCTCTCTCTCTCTCTCTCTCTCTCTGTAATTGAGGGCTGAGGGAGTGCCATGGGAGTGACAGCTGCGTAATGAGAAATGGTGGTGGTGCTGACGCTTTCAGAAAGCCAGAGTATATTTGATGCTAGTTACATCTCAAACGTTTCATGACGCCGCCTCTTTCTCTGGATTAGGAAATATTACACATCTGAAATATAGGAGAGGATCAACTTCACCGGGATTAACACCCGGTTGATATCCACACAGACAGACAGACAGACACACACACACACACACACACACACACACACACACACACACACACACACACACACACACACAGGTTTGATATAGAGAACATTTAAGTTACATTGGCTTTATTTCATAATCAATAAGCCATAAAGAAGATACAGAGGTATTAGTTATTAGTTATTGGTAGTAGTTGTTTGTTATCTATCTACGTATTTATACATTTGGCAATGTGGGCAATGTTTCAATTTTGTGTCCCGGAAGTGATGTCACTCAACTGACACCGCGATAATCACGTTTAACCAGTTGGGTCTTTCCATAGAGTCCACCAGCTTTGATACATCATGTTGGCTAGTTGTTGATATTAGAACAATATTGTGGCTCTAAAATAGCGTTTTTACGGAGATGCGGGCAGAGATCAGCGATTCAGTCACATTGTGCAGTCTCTGTGCTGCAGTGGTATAAACAATTAACTACTATAAACAAACTATTACCTTCGATTCTTATCAATTTAAGTTATTTGGCGCAAATGATGACGTACATGTATGTTTTCATAAAACATGAATGATTGTACTACTATGAAAAACTGACTGGAGGGTAGGTCTGCCCCCTCCAGGTCGATTGGTCAATTGTTTGGTCGACGAGATTCACGTTGGTCGAGCAATCGCTGGTGTTAATAATTTCATAGGAGAAATTCAATTTAATCAAAATAAAAGCGATCCGGAACGTAAGTAGCGTGCCGCGGAAGCAAGTTTGAACACGGACCTTTTCTAGAAGCACACAGGGAGTGATCCAGGGTAGAGCCATGGGCTACAGAGAGAGACAGGCTAACAGTTAGCAGCCTATCTAGACAAAAGAAGAGCAGCCAGCAGAGTGATGGAATTAACAAGTAAATGGCTGAGCTATCAGCACAAACAATGGACACGTTTCAGCCAGCAGCCACCATCAGCTGTTAACGAGCGACCATCAGCTGTTAACGAGCGGCTAACTACACAGTACCACCTTATGAGTTGAGACTACAGTCGTCAGTGAGACTTGACGTCCACAGAGATACACTCCAACTCCGGTAATGTTAGACTGTGATAAGATGTTACTGGAATGAATCACAAAAGCTGTCTAACTGTCCTTTCTGCCAGCTAATTAACCATGTGTGCTAACGTTACATAACCATAACCATCGCACACGCAACTCAAAGCTGTTTCCCATTAGCTGAATATGGCCACTAGGTGTTGCATGGCACGCTGATCAGTCTGTCCATTCCGGTAATGTTACAACGCTGCAAATAGCTTTTATTTATAATTATCAGCTATCGGGTAGAGTGCGCTCAGTTAGTCAGTACACTGCACAAAATAAAAATAAAAAATACACTGCAAAAAATGAAAACAATTTTTTTTTTTTTAGGCCCCGTTTCGACCAATCGATTGGTCGGAGCTGGGGTCGACTTTTGGTCGACCAGGATAATCTTTGGTGGAGGGCAGCCCTACTGGAGGGTGGCTTTAAGACTCAGCCTGTCCTCAAAAGGGTCGATTTTCAAGGTGGTTACAACGACCCAATGTTTACAAATGTGACCTCTTGTGGTCATGTGAGTAGGTGCATGTGTGCAGTGATAGGCCATCTCATCCCTCTCTCCATCTCTCTCCTCTCATCCATCTCTCCATCTCTCTCTCCCTCCTCTCAATCATCTCTCCATCTCCCTCTCCCTCCTCTCAATCATCTCTCCATCTCCCTCCTCTCATCCATCTCTCTCTCTCCTCTCATCCATCTCTCCCTCCATGTCTCTGGTAGAGTGTGTGAGGCACTGAGGCTGAGGTTGTAAAGCAGATTGCTCTTCCTGTTCTGTTTGTTTGCCTGCCATGACTTTTTAATATACAGCGTGGCATGGTGGCTGTGGCTCTGCTGCTGTTCAATAAGTGAGAAAATAACTTTGGGGCCATTCCTTACCCTTCTATATAAAATACTAAATACTAAATAAAAGAAGACGTCTAAACCCAAGCCAGCCAGGTTTGACTTTGGGGTTCTGACAGAACTTTATAGCAGGCTAAGTCCTGAGGGAGTAGTAACATGTGGAGTGGAATGTGGTGTGCATGTGGAGTGGGTTCATTGGACTCCTGTGGAAAGTTGCTGACAGATTGACAGGCAGGTTGAAACAGGGGCCTGAGGGATGGAGAAAGACTTACCTGCACGGTGGAGAGCAGAGAGCAGATGGCCAGAGGGCAGAGGGGAGAGAGGAGACAGGACCGCGGGAGGAGAGAGAGAAAGACAAAAGGCATCAGTTAGTTCAGTCACAAACCAACAAACACATGGAAAACAGTGTGTTGGAGTGAATGCATTGATTCACTATCACATAATCTGGTACAAGACTTCTCTTTCACATGAATCATTTTACTTTTGCATTGGACACATTTTGATGCAAAGACGCTGCGATTCTAAAAACATTTAGTCCACACGAGAGAGAGAGAGAGAGAGAGAGAGAGAGAGAGAGACAGAGAGAGAGAGAGAGAGCGAGAGAGAGAGCGAGAGAGGGAGAGAGAGGGAGAGAGAGAGGGAGAGAGAGGGAGAGAGAGAGAGAGAGAGAGAGACAAAGATATGTTAAGAGTTGCAGTGCATTGAGAGCCATGTATGAGTTTGGCAGTGAACTCTGTCTTTGGGCTAGCTATGCCACCCTAGAAAGAGTTCCGTCTGCCTACATAGACTTGCCTGCGACTTTGGCTCCCAAGCCGTCTAAATCAGCGATACGCACGTATTTACAAGAGTCACAGAAACATTTCAAAGTCACATACTTGAGAAAAAGGGTTCATAGCTTCTGGACGTCAGGGTTAGAAAGCTTGACGCTGCTCATAAATGCCTCTTTTCATCTGAAGTCTGTGCTGGCGATATTACTTTTTACCCAGCTTTCGACCAGAGTGGCGCTGTTGAGCGCTGTGACGGCTGGGCTCTAACCTGGAAAGAATAATATCACCAGCACAGACTCTGTGTAGACTAAATCAGACTACACGGAAAGACAGAGTTCCAATGGAGCTATGGTGGCCTAAAGGTTAGAGAAGCGAGGAAGGTCAGTTGCCAGCTGATCAGTACTGGTCAGCTGTGTGTGTGAATGTGAACATAGCGTTTTTGAAAAAGAGAGCATTGCTCTCAGTGAGACTCCACCTGTATCAGTGTTTCCCCTACCACTCTACAGGCCAACACCGCCCCCGCCAGGCCAGAAAAGAGATATATATTTATTAGGATTGTCAAAAGTATCGATAAGTATCAATACTAAACATTTGAAAAGGATACAATACTCATTTACATCTGTATCAATATCAGCAGTGCTTTCTCTTAATAAAAAACATAAAACATACTACTGATTTCTCCCTCCCTGTCATTGGTGGGTATCTTTTGCTTCAACAAGCTCAAAGTGTTCTGATAGGCTGATGACTAGAGCAGGTGTAATCTGCTGTGTTGTGATAGGCTGATGACTAGAGCAGGTGTAATCTGCTGTGTTATGATAGGCTGATGACTAGAGCAGGTGTAATCCGCTGTGTAAGGTCAAAGTTTGTAATGAGTTTTATCAGGTCTAGATTATGGAGAAGCGTGCATCTGTCCGTCCATCTGTCTTAGTTTATTATTTATGCCTCTTGAGGTGGTGTTGTCATCCCGCTGCGTGGTATCGAAAATGTTATCGAGTATCGATATGAAGAGTTCATTTGCAAAAACAGGTATCTCCATTTGTATTTGTGATGGTTTCAGATTAGATATTGATCCACTTATATTGTAATTTATTTATTTTTGGTACATTTTTACTATCATTCACAACTAAAACATATTCATCTGGTAATTTTCACATAAATTATATCAAAAATGTTTTGTATGTGCAGTCCAGGGAGTATCAAACAGGTGTTGTTTATTCATTTCAAGAATGGCGTTTACCTGTTTTTGCAAATTAACTCCTCATATTTTCCTGGGTATCGGTATCGAAGTAGAAATTATAGTATGGTGACATCCATTATATATATATATCAGTGGTGGCTGGTGAGCTTGGAAACAGGGGAGGAAGCTAGTGCGGCGACCGCTAGGGATGTCCCGATCACCTTTTTATGCCCCCGAGTCCGAGTCCGAGTCATATGATTTTGAGTATCTGCCGATACCGAGTCCCGATCCGATATTTCTGCAATGCATTGCAGAAATAGTTGGGACAACAAGTTGAGACAACTTGGATGCTTTTCCCCCCTTTTCTTCTAAGTGTTTAAGTGTTTTTATTTTAACCAACCAATATGACATCTTTGTACGGCTCTTTTATCACAACCACAACTCAGTTAGTGCAGCATTGGTTTTAAACCAAGTAAACAAAATAAAATATCTTTACAGCTTATCAATGGTGCAGCACAAAATAACAAAATAAAAAATATGACACAGACTGTTTTTTTCACTACAAACTCGCCATGTTGAAATCTAGCAATTTGAGGTGAAAGGTTGTATGGTGAAAACACATAACACATACAGTAAAATGGAGTCGTTTTAGAATCAGTAAATAGGTATATTTTGTAAGATAAAAACTGACTCTGAGAGACAAATTACCTAGGCTATCTCTGGACACAGCTGGTAGTATTCATTTGCATGCTGCCTAATTTCATTTCACTGGCTAATGTCTGCTATTGTTTCGAGTTTCGGCCATTGAGCCACATCAATAGAATCAGGCATGGAGGTTCTCCACTGTCTGCAGCCAGGTACTCTTCTTGAGCATGCTTGCTAAATGGGGGCGGGGTGCAGCGGTGCAGCTCTGTTTACAAGTTAGACAACATGGAGACACTGAGGACAGTCTGTGTGGATTTAAAATGTTTGAAACTTTATCTGTGAGACGAGTGCAGTCCGGCCACTTCTGACACCATGGAGGAACGACAGATTTTATTCACAAGACCGACGGAATGCCGACAACAAAAAGATGTTCATTATGGGAACTTTACTGATGATGCAGGCAGTGCACTTCTGGCTTTTCTTCCTAGTCCGACTCCTAGGTGAGTTTAATCATGATCCCTAACTAACGTTACGTCTTGTTTCTGTTTTAGCCACTGTGCGACCATCTAGTTATGGTTGGACATGTGTTTTTGTATGTTTTATCGCGTTCTGATCAGTTCTGATGTGTGGCTAGTCGAACACTAAACAAAGAGTATGGAAGGAAAGAAGTGACAATAGCAAGAGAACCGCGGCCATTTTGGCGCCGCAAACAACAGGACAATAGCACAGAGAGGTTTGTTGCGCCCCAAAATGGCCAATCTCTTGTGCGCTGTTGCAACGGATTAGTTCGCTTCTTATCAATGCTCACTCGTCACTCCCCACTACTAAAGTTAAATGCGTATGTTGCTGCGTGCAAGAGGGCTCGTGTTTATGATGAATATGACAAATTGCAATGATAAAATAAATGACACATTGTTTATTTGGATGACTGAAATGTGAGAATTGGCATATTTGTTTTGTGACGTTTTTATACATAAAAATCCGATCTCTTCCCCCCGATTCCGGATCAGTTGAAAATCACGTGATCGGCCCCGATTTCCGATCACGTGATCGGATCGGGACATCCCTAGCGACCGCACTAGCTGGGCTTTTTTTTTCACATGTGCGCGCGCGCGTGCGCGCATGTGTGTGTGTGTATTTGCCATGTTTCCCATGCTGTCAAGCCTCTTAGCTTTCCACCCAGTGAGGAGCATTGCATTAGCACCCAGTGAGAGGACTACAGGATGGAACAGCACCTGAGGCGGTCCCAGGGAAAATATGACGTGTGCTCTGCTGCTGATACTCTCACCCACAAGCAGTTTTTGCCCAAAACGCCCAAATCTCATTTTAAATTAGCATTAGGATTAGACTGTTCTGATGTCATTATTCAGTTTTAACCATCAATAATTGTTCCTTTTCTCATTATTTCATTTCTCAGAGTAAATACTGTATATTTATTTCGAGATTTTTGTCAATTATTTGTGCTGTTATGGTTATAATTAGCCTAGTTACTCACTTCTACACTATCTTAGATTGTGTTACTTATGGATGGTATGGAATTAAAGTGAAAATAGATTATCCCCCCTTTTTGCTGGGGACCCCACTTTGAAAACCACTGGCTTAGGCTAGAACTGTTGCGAGAAGGTTTCAGGATTTATCTCTATGCATTAGGCTGTGATTACTATTTATATAAATCTATTTATTCACATAGATTCATGATATATTATGGTATACAGCCTACCTGTGACATCAATGTTTTGATTCATCCTATGATGTCTCACACTCAGGTGTGCTTTCACAAGACAGGTGTTGTCCATTCAATCAGCTAACCTGTCTTTATAATGGCTGTCTTGCACTGTTTGTATGATACTTGACAAAGTCTATGGCCGAAACTGTTGTCAAATAGCGTTAAATTACACTTAATTGCATCTGGAACGAGAGTGTGTCTTCATGTGCACAGTGCTGCACTACTCATTTAGTTATCAACTTTGGAGCGTTATTTACCCCCCCTTCCCGACATCCTAGGTTGACATGCTTCATCCCAATCAATTCCTTATTTCTTCTACTTTCATATGATATAAAGATCACCACTCAAGCTTTAAAATTGAGCCCGCTGTCAGCTATCGATTTACAGGCCAAATTCAGTTAAAAAATGTGTGAATTTAAGCTTCGCGGGTTTTAGTATAAGAAATTACAGGATGAAACTTCAATACGACAAAAATAGCGCTGCTTGGTGAACCATTTCCACGGCGAATTTAATAGAAGGTTCGGATAACTTGAAATCAATTGACTTACTTGAATATCCGTGCTGTCTGTAGGGGAAACGCTGCAGTCGAGACGTTGCAAATATTCCAGTTTTCTGACATTGCAAAAAGCCCGTATCGCGCAGCTCGTCTCCCCGCAACTCGAAACTCGTTTTGGTGGTAATCCAATATCAACGACTGTCTGGCTTGTGAACACTTACTGATTGATAAAAAAGTAAATAAAAATAAGAGGGAAATATGATATGCTGCTACTGTCTCAGTAAATCCTTCCTGTCAGGTCAAGCAGTGGATTTCACCTCCTTGATTCAGCGTGACCACAGACCAGCCAGTGGAACAACGTTGCCGATTTTCAGACGTATTCAGCATTGGACAATACAGAATGTCAATCAATGTCAAGCAATCTATCAATCAAACAACAACCAATTAGGGTTTCACCTGGTTTCACGGGCTAAGGGAGAGCTCCCCTCCTCCTCAATCTGATTCGTTGGAAAACACATCACTCTCACTGTTTTCTGTGAATTGCAAGTCTTTTTCAACCAATCTTATTTTTTCATTAGATAAATTACCAAATAAATCAAGCCCACAGGGCGGGTGTTTTTTAATCCCCTCCCCCATGCTGGGACCAGGGCCAGAGTGACTCGTCTGCATGGAGCTATATAATGAATGAAAAAATGAGCGTCTGCACATAAGAAAAAACACATTTGATTGATATTTTATTATAAAAAAAAATATGAAAAATGAAAAATATAAAAATAAAAATAAAAAATATATTTTTTTAATATATTTTTTTTTTATATAAAATCCCCAATCTAATAGAGGAGGACCATCCTCCTATGCCTCACTGGAAAAACCTCCTCTGATATATAAGAAAGTAGTGCCCTGTGCACAGCAGAAATAGCAGTAGAAAGGAAATCCAGCGCACACCAGGTTGTATATATATATATATATATATATATATATATATATATATATATATATATATATATATATAATTTTCTCCCTGCTCTCCCCAAAATTTAAAAAAACCTTTATGGCATATTATTACAATACAACAATACTGATGTAATAGAAGATGCCAAATCATTCAAAACAATAAGCATTTTGCTTTTAGGATCATCATGTGCGTTAGGAAACGCACATCCCCTAATACAACTGTTTGCATCGCATGATACCTTGGTATTATTAAAATACTTATGTATGGTGGCCAAGAGAACACAGTTCTATAATCCCTTCTGCACTTGATTGAGTTCCAAGACGTTTTCAGGTTTGAAAATGCATTCAGTTAAGCCACAAGGCACGTGAAGTGACTTGAAAACTCTTAAGCTTAATTTATACTTATTAGAAAGTGTCGCTCAGCACATGGTCGCAGACGAAAAAGAAAGTGTCGCTCATGGTGTTGCATTTATACTTCAGTGAACGTTCGCCTCGGTTCAGCGGTCACGTGACACTCGAACGCTACAGACAGCCAAGAGAAGAGAGGGAATGGAATGCACAGTGAAACCACGTCGGAGGCAAGATGTAACGTACTTGACTGCAGCCGCATATAAACGACACACAACCACACAACTCACCTCGTCTCGCTCTGGGAAACGCACAATGTTCTTTGTGATTTTCACGAAGTCATACATCAAGGACAGGCTGATAAAAATAGCGGAGACACGTTCATTCATTTCAATCGAGTGAAAATCAAAACAAGGAAGTCAAGCACGTGTCGTCTATATAGCCAATCAGACTTGCGCGATACTATGACGTAGTCAGCGACACTAGAAACTTCACTAGGTAGCAGACACTGCTCGTGTCGACTCGAGTCCTCATTTCTGTCGGCGACCGTTTCAAAAGTGTCGGCAGACGAAGCATAAATTGGGCTTTAAGCTTCCATTGAGTGAGAGGTGAGAGCTATGTTTGCCGTCTTGTTTTGCGCGACACATCAGTAGTAGGAGTTGGTTGTGGAAACGTTCAGTGCTGTGAGCTAATGTGGAACCACTGTGTGCAACAACACACTGCACTGTCTAACATGCACTGTCTAACTGTTGTTCTCACCGTTTGGTGAGAACAACCAGCGGCTCTATTTTTGGCACAACAAATATAATTCTGTTGTCGATGTCATCCTGCAAAAGCCTCTTTTCCTTTGCCAGTCACACTATGAAAGTGTCTTTGCTGACACAAGCTTTTGATAGAAGAACTGACAGTATGTGACAGATGAACACAAGCTGTACGTTGTATTTTGAGACTAGAATAGATTGAACTCTACTGAACATGAACACAAAGAAACACAGGCCAGCATTTGATGTCTCTGGCAGATTAGGAAAGTTCTGAGAAGCTTAAATGTCCATGTTTAACAAACTCTGCAAATGCATCATGTGAGTATGAGTATACTATACAAGTACAGCTGTTGAAATGTATGTTGCATGTCCCCCCTGCCAACATCCAATACCTTGGAGTACCAGAGGAGCAGGAGAGAGGGGATGGAGTACCAGGGGAACAGGAGAGAGGCTGGAGTACCAGGGGAACAGGAGAGAGGGGCTGGAGTACCAGGGGAACAGGAGAGAGGGGCTGGAGTACCAGGGGAACAGGAGAGAGGGGGTGGAGTACCAGGAGAACAGGAGAGAGGCTGGAGTACCAGGAGAACAGGAGAGAGGCTGGAGTACCAGGGGAACAGGAGAGAGGCTGGAGTACCAGGGGAACAGGAGAGAGAGGCTGGAGTACCAGGGGAACAGGAGAGAGGGGCTAGAGTACCAGGGGAACAGGAGAGAGGGGGTGGAGTACCAGGGGAACAGGAGGGAGGGGATGGAGTACCAGGGGAACAGGAGAGAGGCTGGAGTACCAGGGGAACAGGAGAGAGGGGCTGGAGTACCAGGGGAACAGGAGAGAGGGGCTGGAGTACCAGGGGAACAGGAGGGAGGGGATGGAGTACCAGGAGAACAGGAGAGAGGCTGGAGTACCAGGGGAACAGGAGAGAGGGGCTGGAGTACCAGGGGAACAGGAGAGAGGGGCTGGAGTACCAGGGGAACAGGAGGGAGGGGATGGAGTACCAGGGGAACAGGAGAGAGGGGCTAGAGTACCAGGGGAACAGGAGAGAGGGGGTGGAGTACCAGGGGAACAGGAGAGAGGGGCTGGAGTACCAGGGGAACAGGAGAGAGGGGATGGAGTACCAGGGGAACAGGAGAGAGGGGCTGGAGTACCAGGGGAACAGGAGAGAGGGGCTGGAGTACCAGGAGAACAGGAGAGAGGGGATGGAGTACCAGGGGAACAGGAGAGAGGGGCTGGAGTACCAGGGGAACAGGAGAGAGGGGATGATGGCCACGCTGGTCTTTTTGATGGAATAAGCACGTTTACTCTCACACAGACACAATGTGGAAGCCGAGCCGTGAGGGAAGAGCGAGCAAACAGGCTAATTTGCTGTGTGAACAAAGAGCTGCGTGTGACTGCTCTGTGTCAACATGTTTTGGTGGCTGATTGATCATGATTGGGTTCACGAGCGGGGTCGGGTGTTGAAAATCAGACCCGAGCAGGACTCTGTGCTGATGTATTACGATTACGATTACGAAAACTTTATTGTCCACAAGTGGAAATTCGTCTTTGGTTCCACCGCAGACATGTCTCAAAAGATAAAACACAACAATACACATGACAAACACATGAAAACACATGAAACACATGACACAAAGCAATTATGACAAAGAACCTGGCTAGACATCCACAAAATGACCACATATCCACAAAAACAGTCAACACACATTCATCCACACCGATGCACAAAAGTAGGCTACACCTCCCAATGCAGGTCAAAATTACAAATCATAGGTCTATGACCTGTCCAATTCCAAAACAATTAAAAAAAAACATTCAGGAGAAGACCTGCTGTAGAAAAAACCTCAGCAAAGTAAGAAATTAAAACAGCACCCTAAGCAGAATCTACCGCTTCCTAGTTTTATTTATTGCCATGACAGCATCTGGGACAAAGGACTTCTTATAGATGTTCCTCTTTGCCATCGGTAGTCTGTAACACTTCCCTGAGGGTCAAAGTTCAAATTCACTGAACAGTGGATGAGAGGGGTCCTTAATGATCCTCTCAGCTTTACTTCTGATTATTTCATGGTACAGACTACTTAGCTGCTTCTGTGGCTTCCCTAGGATCTTGGAGGCCATATTCACTATTCTCTGCAGCTTGTTTCTCCATTTAATGTTCAGATTGCCATACCACATAATCATATTAAAAGATCAAATACTTTCCACTAGGCTCTTATATACAGTTTCTAGAATGTTTTGGCTTACAGCAAAATTGTGATCAGTATTTGCTTTAAAAGTAAGACTGCTGTCAATGTATGTTCCCAGATATGTAATACTGTCAACCATCTCAATCGTTTGTCCATTGATGATTATTGGCTGCATTGAATTTTTATGGTTTTGTAAGATTAGCTCCTTAGTCTTTGAGACATTTATTTCTAAGGAGCTTGTTGAACACCAATTTTGAAGCCTCAAAACATGGTTAAAGTATAAATTATCTCTCTCTGTGTCCCCCCCCTGCAGGAGAGCAACCGATGCCATATCATCTGCATACTTAACACATTCACTGCCAGCTGTTTTTTCAATACTGTAGGTAGGTTCTGCCAAGGTTTTTTTTTGAGGATTCTGGCTCATCTTTCAAGAGCCGAGGATTCTTTTCTGCTAAGATTTTGTGAACACAAACGATCTCAAAAGAACTAATAGAATGTGTGCTTTCTCTGTCTAAAAGAGTTTGTTTGTAGAGTTAGTAGTTATGTAGGCATTAGCAGTAGAATACAGCATGGTTTCAGCGTCTGAAAATTTATTCTGAGATAAATGGCTTTTTGTGAAATTCGATAGAACAGTCACTTTAACCATTTATTTTTGGCGTAAGACGTCAGACATCTAAACAATAGTTTTGAACAGTAATTTCCTCCATAGCAGCAGGAAACCCCCCTCTCCTTCAAACTCCTCCCTCCGTGGGTGTGTCTCTGGTGGCTTTGCAGCGTTTGTCACAAGCGAGGCTCTGCCTGTCTGTGCTGCCTGGCTGCTGGCGCCTGCCTTTGGGCGAGTCTGCATGAGTCGTTTCGGTTGTGAGCTCAGCTGCAATGAAGCTGCGTGCGATTGTGGGCTTTCTGCCGGTGTTTCAAAGTGTGTTGCACGCATAATCTATTATGCAAATTTGCAATCCCCCACCGCCAGCTCCCAGCGCGATAATGCGCGAAAGCGTTTTCGCCAATCCATTTTACAGTATGAGAGAATGGTTTCCTCGCGTGTTCCCCTGCAGTTTTGGCTCGGCTTTTTCTAGTCTGGAGAGTGGGTCGGTGGAATGGATTGTACACGTTCGGTGGCTCCAATATTTTTATAGGAGACGTGGGGGGCGTTGATCCACGTCCCACCGTCAAATTTTTTTTTTTTTTTTTAAAGACGAGATATCTCGTCATTGGCAGTCAACCGTTTTGTTTTTTAAGACGAGATATCTCGTCAACGGCAGTGAACGTGTTAAATAAACGAAAATGTACATGATCAATAAGAAACTTATTTGTGTACACAGAGAAAAAGATCCAGTGAATAATTCCGCCGTTAACCCCTAGATCGAGTAGTCGTATGTTGAGTTAATCGATCGTTCTCTCAGACAAATGAAAAAAGAATAATTAAAAGCTCTGTTCAGCCCGCCCAAGTAAAGTCCATGTGTGGTAAACGGTGTGTGTGGATATCTGTGGTGTTAAATTGTTGACCTGTTTAGTATTATATCAGTCTCAGGCAGAGCAGGTCTCTTTAAGTCTCCACCCTGCCCAGAGCACAAGCTACCTGACTGGGCAGAGAAACACCATAGTGGCTTTTAAACATGAAGTCTGGATCATGTCTGGCTAGCGGCTAGCAGGATATTTTCCGGTTTTACCTTTTTAAACATGAGGGGTCTTTGTTTAGAAACAGCTGGAAAAGGTCAGTATTCTCTCTGCCAGTGGGCGGGGGGGGGGGGGGGAGGGGGTGCGGGAGCATGCACGTTAGTCCCTACAAGGCAAATAGTTGTCGTGTGAGTCGTCGTCGGCGCTGTGCTCAATTGAAACAGCTTTAGCGAATCTTTAACCAAGCTCCATTCAAAAACATGGCGTTTTAACTCGAGGGTCCATTCCGACCGCGAGGGGTGGCAGTATGCCAAAAATGAGCGCTTGTTACATAAAGCCGCCCAGTCAAAATAGTGGTCGGACCGTCGTCAATCGCTGTGGGTGATTTATTTTACAAGTGGCATTCAAGTCATATCTGACTAGTTTTCAATGTATTTCTTCCCACAAAAGTTAGGCTAGGCCTATGTCTCACTTTTTCTGACATGGATCAGCAGCGCAGCAGTAAGCTCTCTCCTCTCCTCGGTGTGATGCACGGACCTGCCTGCCTGCATAGCTGAAGCGCGTTGGGATCCCTAGCTCTACCAAACAATTCAAAGCCGTTTGCAGCACTTGAGGAAACCGTGAGTTTGCTCGTTTAACTCGTTGATATAAGCGATTGCCCGAACGATTCATTAATTAATAAACTAGTGAACGTGAAGTGCCACCACCCGCCCACTCAGACATGATCGGGATTATGAGCTGCCAGAGTTAAACAGCACCCGCTTTTCCTATTATGTGGATGTTACACCGGGGAGCGAGATGAATATGATACGGACTCGCGGGAGTGCGCGTAGGCCGGCTAATTGTTGTTTAACATGCAGGCCAACCGGCTAGGAGCAGGTTATAATACGGATTCCACTGCATGTTAAGAAGTGGCTCATGTGTCACAGCCTGATCTGAAACATATGGGCCTACCAGAACCTGTGTGTGTGTGTGTGTGTGTGTGTGTGTGTGTGTGTGTGTGTGTGTGTGTGTGTGTGTGTGTGTGTGTGTGTGTGTGTGTGTGTGTGTGTGTGTGTGTGTGTGTCCACATGTCTGAGTGTTTGAGGGAGTGGATCAGTGTATCAGGCAGAGACAAAGGACACAGTGTGTATTTTAGGGGTGTGTGTATTTAGGGGTGTGTCCATACAGTACATCTCGTCTCCTCATGCCCCCTCACATCCCACCATCCTCCACATAGAGGCTGAAGCTGGGAAGCTGCATCTCAACAGAGGGAAAAACCTCCAACACCAAGTTCCCATGACCCCCCCCCCCCCCCCCCATTACGAGCATTATGAAGTCATTGCCATCATCTTGGTCGGCCCGTCAGAAGCCTCCCTCGTGCTGAACCTCTGCCTCCCCTGCACACCCTCAAAGGCCAAAGCCCACTCCCATTAGAGACAACAGCCTGGGAGGTAGAGAGAGAGGGATCAGAGAGAGAGAGAGAGAGAGAGAGAGAGAGACAGAGAGAACAGAGAGAGAGAGAGAGACAGAGAGAGAGAGAGAGAGAGGGATCAGAGAGGGAGAGATACGAGACAGAGAGAGAGAGAGAGAGACGGAGACACACAGAGAGAGAGAGGGATCAGAGATGGATAGATACGAGACAGAGAGAGAGATGGAGAGAGAGACACAGAGAGGAGAGAGAGAGAGAGAGAGAGACACACAGAGAGAGAGACACAGAGAGAACAGAGAGAGAGAGAGAGAGACACAGAGAGAACAGAGAGAGAGAGAGAGAGAGAGACACAGAGAGAACAGAGAGAGAGAGAGAGAGAGAGAGAGAGACACACAGAGAGAACAGAGAGAGAGAGACACACAGAGAGAGAACAGAGAGAGAGAGAGAGAGAGAGAGACACACAGAGAGAGAGAGACACAGAGAGAACAGAGAGAGAGAGAGAGAGAGAGAGAGAGAGACACAGAGAGAACAGAGAGAGGGGGAGAGAGAGAGAGAGACACACAGAGGGAACAGAGAGAGAGAGAGAGAGAGAGAGAGAGAGACACAGAGGGAACAGAGAGAGGGGGAGAGAGAGAGAGAGAGAGACACACATAGAGAGAGAGACACAGAGAGAACAGAGAGAGAGAGAGAGAGAGAGACAGAGAGAACAGAGAGAGGGGGAGAGAGAGAGAGAGAGAGACACAGAGAGAACAGAGAGAGAGAGAGAGAGAGAGAGAGAGACACAGAGAGAACAGAGAGAGAGAGAGAGAGAGAGACACAGAGAGAACAGAGAGAGAGAGCTCTCAGAAGCGTGTGCAGTGTGTTTGAATGTTAATTCCAGCAAACGGACAACAAGTTGCCGCTTGGCTTCTCCAGGCAATGAATCTCTCCTGAGCCGAGCGGAGGAGATCTCACAGGGGAATAAATAAGTCTGCATAGTTCTTTCTCCCAGCCAATTACCCTGACAAGAGGAGGAGGAGGAGGGGAGGAGGGGAGAGGGGCAGAGAGAGAGAGAGAGAGAGAGAGAGAGGGAGAGAGAGGTAGGAGAGGGAAAGAGAGAGTGTGAGGAAAGGAGAGAGAGAGAGGGAAAGAGAGAGGTAGGAGAGGGAAAGACAGAGAGAGGTAGGAGAGGGAAATAGAGAGAGAGGTAGGAGAGGGAAAGAGAGAGAGAGGTAGGAGAGGGGGGGAGAGAGAGAGAGAGGTAGGAGAGGGGGAGAGAGAGTGTGTATGTGTGTAGTTGCCACAGCCTGAGGGACAGCAGCTGTCCTCTGAAGACTCTGTCCATACACTATAGCTCTATGTTCAGAAGTGGAGACAGACAGACAGACAGTTCTACTTACTGATAGTTCTTATTGCTCTTCTATTGATGATGTATCGATGGCGATTGGTTGCTGTTGAACTCTAAAGTGACAGTACAGTGTGTTCTATTGTCTGTACATGTTTAAAGTGGTATTTTCTCATTCGTAGTACTTGTACTATGTGCTTTGGCAACACTATGGACATGCCAATAAAGCTGCTTTGGATTGAATTGAATTAAGAAGAGTGTGAGAGAGAGAGAGAGAGAGAGAGAGAAAGAGAGAGAGAGAGGACAGAGGGAGAGAAAAAGAGGAGAGGGAGAGGGAGGAGAGAGAGAGGACAGAGGGAGAGAGAGAGGAGAGGGAGAGAGAGGAGGGTGAGAGAGGAGAGAGAGAGGGTGAGAGAGAGGAGAGGGAGAGAGAGGAGAGAGAGAGGGTGAGAGAGAGGAGAGGGAGAGAGAGGAGAGAGGGAGGGTGAGAGAGAGGAGAGGGAGAGAGAGGAGGGTGAGAGAGGAGAGAGAGAGGGTGAGAGAGAGGAGAGGGAGAGAGAGGAGAGAGAGAGGGTGAGAGAGGACAGGGGGAGATAGGAGAGAGAGAGGGTGAGAGAGAGGACAGGGGGAGATAGGAGAGAGGGAGAGAGAGAGGAGGGAGAGGAGAGAGAGAGGGGAGAGGAGAGATCGTTTCCACGCAGCCCGGGAGCAGATGCTGCAATGTCTCATGTCCCTAGTGTCTCCTCTGATGCAATGTCTCATGTCCCTATGTCTCCTCTGATGCAATGTCTCATGTCCCTAGTGTCTCCTCTGATGCAATGTCTCATGTCCCTATGTCTCCTCTGATGCAATGTCTCATGTCCCTATGTCTCCTCTGATGCAATGTCTCATGTCCCTTGTGTCTCCTCTGATGCAATGTCTCATGTCCCTATGTCTCCTCTGATGCAATGTCTCATGTCCCTATGTCTCCTCTGATGCAATGTCTCATGTCCCTATGTCTCCTCTGATGCAATGTCTCATGTCCCTTGTGTCTCCTCTGATGCAATGTCTCATGTCCCTATGTCTCCTCTGATGCAATGTCTCATGTCCCTATGTCTCCTCTGATGCAATGTTTCATGTCCCTATGTCTCCTCTGATGCAATGTCTCATGTCCCTTGTGTCTCCTCTGATGCAATGTCTCATGTCCTTACTGTCTCCTCTGATGCAATGTCTCATGTCCCTAGTGTCTCCTCTGATGCAATGTCTCATGTCCCTATGTCTCCTCTGATGCAATGTCTCATGTCCCTATGTCTCCTCTGATGCAATGTCTCATGTCCCTATGTCTCCTCTGATGCAATGTCTCATGTCCTTACTGTCTCCTCTGATGCAATGTCTCATGTCCCTTGTGTCTCCTCTGATGCAATGTCTCATGTCCCTTGTGTCTCCTCTGATGCAATGTCTCATGTCCCTATGTCTCCTCTGATGCAATGTCTCATGTCCCTATGTCTCCTCTGATGCAATGTCTCATGTCCTTACTGTCTCCTCTGATGCAATGTTTCATGCCCCTATGTCTCCTCTGATGCAATGTCTCATGTCCCTATGTCTCCTCTGATGCAATGTCTCATGTCCCTAGTGTCTCCTCTGATGCAATGTCTCATGTCCCTATGTCTCCTCTGATGCAATGTCTCATGTCCCTATGTCTCCTCTGATGCAATGTTTCATGTCCCTATGTCTCCTCTGATGCAATGTCTCATGTCCCTAGTGTCTCCTCTGATGCAATGTCTCATGTCCTTACTGTCTCCTCTGATGCAATGTTTCATGTCCCTATGTCTCCTCTGATGCAATGTCTCATGTCCCTATGTCTCCTCTGATGCAATGTCTCATGTCCCTATGTCTCCTCTGATGCAATGTCTCATGTCCCTATGTCTCCTCTGATGCAATGTCTCATGTCCTTACTGTCTCCTCTGATGCAATGTCTCATGTCCCTTGTGTCTCCTCTGATGCAATGTCTCATGTCCCTTGTGTCTCCTCTGATGCAATGTCTCATGTCCCTATGTCTCCTCTGATGCAATGTCTCATGTCCCTAGTGTCTCCTCTGATGCAATGTTTCATGTCCCTATGTCTCCTCTGATGCAATGTCTCATGTCCTTACTGTCTCCTCTGATGCAATGTTTCATGTCCCTATGTCTCCTCTGATGCAATGTCTCATGTCCCTATGTCTCCTCTGATGCAATGTCTCATGTCCCTATGTCTCCTCTGATGCAATGTCTCATGTCCCTATGTCTCCTCTGATGCAATGTCTCATGTCCCTAGTGTCTCCTCTAATGCAATGTCTCATGTCCCTAGTGTCTCGTCTGATCCAAGCAAGTCCGTCTGTTCTGGGTGTTATGAAAACATTATCATTACTCTGCTGCAAGGGAAGGCTGTCTGTGTGTGTGTGTGTGTGTGTGTGTGTGTGTGTGTGTGTGTGTGTGTGTGTGTGTGTGTGTGTGTGTGTGTGTGTGTGTGTGTGTGTGTGTGTGTGTGTGTGTGTGTGTGTGTGTGTGTGTGTGTGTGTGTGTGTGTGTGTGTGTGTGTGTGTGTGTGTGTGTGTGTGTGTGTGTGTGTGTGTGTGTGTGTGTGATAAAATATTCCTGCGACCTGGAAAATAAGAAATTGTGTCTCAATTGTGTCCTAGTTTCAAAACATGCACACATTATGTACACACACACACACACACACACACACACACACACACACACACACTCTCACTCTCTCTCTGGCAGAGCAGCATCTGTTTCACACGTTAAAGTAAGGAAACTCATTGAGCACCCCCCCCCCCCCCCCACACACACACACACACACACACACACTGGGATTAGAGGTCTTCGGGTATGCCCGACCCCACGAATACCCGAGGATCCAACCCGGATGAAAATTTGAAACGGTACGGTTATCGTAAGGAATTTTATCACGGTTATCATTAAAAGCGGTTATCGTTAGGGATGCACCGATCGATCGGCACGTGACCGGAAATGGCCGATGTTCACATGATCGGCCTCAATCGGTGATCTGCGCCGGTCACTCTAAAATGCCGATTCTGTGAGCCGATTTTCAAGTGACGTGCGCGAACCCAAAAGCAGCGAGACAGAGTGGATGAGTTGCCGCCATTCCGTTGCAGCCAAAACAAAAGCTGACACTACACAGTACACACATGCCACAGCATGTCTTCGTCGGTGTGGAGCCGCGGAGGGGCCGGGTAGGTTGGAGTCCACAGTACACTCCAGTGTGAGCGGCTCGCTTCACCTCACCGTCCCCTCTTCCCCGACCAGCCTCCACATCACCGCTGCCTGCTGCTGCTGCTATCTGTCAGTCACGTTGTAACCCTTAAGGTCCTTACACATCAAGAGCGATGCGAATATACGGCACGAAATTGCAATGCGAGTTTTGACCCACCTGTCAATTACAGCAACGTTAACGTGTACAGCCAGGAGAGGACTTTTGTTTCGTATTGCGAATAGAACGACGAACATAATAATAAAACGCATCGGACCAGTGTGCAAGGTTTTCTGTGAGAGATGATTTTTTTTCGAATGGCGGATTAAAAAAAACGCGCTCTGTGTGTAAACTACGATATTCAAACTGAGTCAACTCAAACTCATTTCCTCATCTAGGCTACTCAATAACAGCCAAATCCACAACTGTAGAGTGGGCATGGCTTCGAAGGTCTCTGGGCTCCAGAGCTATAGGCTATAAACTCCTTGTCCATGGATAACATTTTGACGTTTATTTATTTTATTTTATTAGTTTATTTGGCAGGGACATAAACCTATACAAAAAAGCATTAAACCCCATAGGGGAAGAGATGCTTTGTAACAGATTTAGCCATAGGCTACTTTCCATCTGAAGCCCCTGTTCTGTTGCACCTTTTTTCTTTTGGAAAAGTAAATGCATGATAGCTGTGGGATATACTGGAATTAATTGTTTTATATTCATTGTATTTACACAAAAAAGAAAAGCTCTGTCCAGTAACCTGGAACACTTTTATTTTGAGATGTTTTTGAGTGAGATCGTCCTACCTCATGCAAATTATAAGAAATGTGACATGAATGTTAATTTTCTATTAAAGCAAAGTTAAAAAGTTAAAAACTAACCTGCCAATTATTGTTCTTAGAAAAAAAATAGGAATCGGCAAAAATCGGTATCGGCAAGTCAGACTATTCAAAAATCGGAAATCGGCCAACAAAATCGCAATCGGTGCATCCCTAGTTATCGTTACATCCCTAGTAAACAGATAGGCACACTGCTGTCCTCAGACAGACAGACAGACAGACAGACAGACAGTCAGACAGACAGACAGGCAGACAGACAGACAGACAGACAGACAGACAGACAGGCAGACAGACAGACAGACAGACAGGGTAAACAGAGCAGAGAGCCACACTATCTGCAGCCACAGCTATTGCAGGTGATGGAGAGCCTCCATATCCTCCTGCCATTCCTTCCTTCACTGGCTGTGGCTCCTCCCCTCTCCGCTCACATCTCCGCTCATGTTAAACACATTACGCCTAATCAACAGACGCCAGGCTCCCTGCCGCTAGACCGTCCAGAGGTGTGTGTGTGTGTGTGTGTGTGTGTGAGTGCGTGCGTGCGTGAGTGTGTGCGTGCATGCGTGTTTGTGTGTGTGTGTGTGCGTGTCCTCCACTTGAGCTCTCAGGAACTCCCTGTGAGTGTTAAATAAGCAGAGAGTTGCTCTGGGCTTTATCAGATCCTCTGAGTCCACACAGCAGGCTGACCTAAGTGGCAGGACATCCTGTCCTCTCGTATGTAGTCTGTCTGCAGACTACAGTCATGGAGGAAAGAGGCTTGCATCATTAATTGAAGGGAGACAAAGTGTTTATGATTTGTCTTGGAGGGAAAGTGGTCCCAGATGTCCTCGTTTCTGCACATCAGGCCGGCTCCTTCAACTACTTTCCTGTAACCCAAAGGTCACGGGTTCAACCACCCAAAACAGCATGTCTAGCGTTGTGTCAATGTCCTGTCCAAATGTCCTTTACTGCCGACTCACTGAAACGTGCTAGAGAGAAGAGCACCAGGGAGATGCAATGAACACACACACTCGCGCACCCAACATAGTGACACATGCTGCCTTGAGGTCGTGTTTACAGTGTCTACACCTATAGGGTTGGACAGCGCACCAACTTCAACTTTCTTTTATATATATATATATAACTTTTTTCACGAAGGTTGTAATATTTTGTAAAATGATTTGGCGCCCCACTTGCAATACCTTTGCAGCCCACCAGTGGGCTCCCGGCCGACAGGTTGGGAATCGCTGCCTTAACTGAGGTTTTGTATTCGAGTACTGCTGGTGAACACAGATGATAGAAAACACATTGTTAAGTGTTGGGTGCATTTCTCCAGACTTCCTAGAGTAAAGCACCAAACCAGTAAGTGAGCGCCCAAACACAGACCGTCACAACTTCCTGTTTATGTACACCCACTTCCTGCTTCCTTGCTACTAAACTCCATGAGCTACCCATGGACGGTGTGTGTGTGTGTGTGTGTGTGTGTGTGTGTGTGTGTGTGTGTGTGTGTGTGTGAAGAGGTGGTAGGTGGTAGGGCTGTGCAATAAAATCTATACGGCAATATATCGCGATATTTTTCTGCAATACTGTATCGATATTTCAGAAAAGTATCGTGCTATATCGCCATATCCATTTTTTGCACAGCCGTGTGTTCAGTGACACAATAAGAATACTTTTTATTTCAGTGCGTTCAGTAACACACTCAACACTCCGTAGTTTTGACTCAATTTGTCGATTTGTCGAAGTTATCAATATAAAGTGATGTACATATTACACTACCTGTCCTGCGTGGTACACCGCAAATTTAATTTTCAGTAAATTATGTCAAGTATTGCAATATATCACAATATGTATTGTATCGCAATGTATCGTGATACAATCATATCGTGACCCATGTATCGTGATACGTATCGTGAGGTCCTTGCCAAAACCCAGCCCTAGTAGGTGGCTGAATATAATGACTACTACAATGTCAAATTAATTCAGTATAATTAACTCAAATATTGTCCTTTTTATTTTATTGTTATTTAGTTTTAGTTTTTATTGTCTTGTCCTGTATTGTTTTTTCTTTTCGGTCTTTGTCTTTGTTATGTTTAAAAATGGCAAATAAAAAACTTAAATGATAAAAAAATTCAGTATAATTTGACCAACAATTCAATATCCTCATATTCCATGTACATTAAAAAAGCTATAAAATTGTGTCGTGAAATTAAATAATATATACAAATATCAGTATAGAGTTCACTAGAGTAAGGCAAGATAATCATAATGACATTTAATAAAGTAAGAAGTTTGCAATATAAATGATATCATCTCAAGAGGAGCCCACTATCATTTGCAGGGATGCACGATATTGGAGGAGGATGTTTTTTGTTTTGTTTTGTTGTTGTTGTTTTTGCCGATATCCGATAAATCAATATTTTCCAACTTTTTCAGCCGATTGCAGATACGGGCATTTTCCCCCCTAAATTATTGCAGAGAATCATATCATCATATGGACAGAAATGTCCATTTCGGGCCGAAGACGTGCAGATATCATCATGCATCTCTAATCATACTAATTATGTTCCATCCAAGATTTACACCTTTGAAGTGCTCCCAAATGAACATGCTTTTTTCCATGCATTGCTGAGCCCTCCTCACTCCAAGCATCTAGTTTCTAGATTTGTATGTGTGTTTGATAACTGCAACACAGCCTCTACTGAGAGGATTAGAGAGGAGTGGCAGGGGGAACTTGGCATTGACTAATCTGATATTATTATGGGATAGGAGTCTGTCTGTGATACAACTCTGCTCAGTTAATAATAGTAGACACCAACTGATCCAATTTAAAGTCACCCACCGTCTCCACTATTCTAGTGGAGACTTGCACAAGATTTACCCGTCTGTCTCACCACTGTGTGGCAGGTGGCAGGTGTTGGAGGGCACTCTGTCTCATACCTACTGGTTCTGCCCTTCACTGACCGGATTCTGGGCCAGGGTATTTGACTGGTACTCTAAGGCCTACAAAATAACCCTTCAGCCGGAGGCAGAACTCGCCATCTTTGGCTGCTCAGAGACCTCTTTGGACTTCCCTACGGCTGTGCAACTGTCTCTGACACAGGGGGCAATCGTTACCAAGAAACTCATTCTGCAGGAATGGAAGTCCCCCTCTCCACCCTCTTTTCAGCTGTGGCTGGCGGACATGGTCTCTGTTATACGGATGGAGAGACTCAGGTTCTTGAGGACCAACTCACCTGGGAGATTTCTAGTTGTTTGGGACCGTTTTTTTGTTTTTTTACAAGCACTGTATGCGGCTGGTAGCACCACGTTGCAATAATGGAGTGTATGTGTTTTTTTCTTCCTCTTTTTTCTTTTCCTGTGTCTGAGTTTGTTCGTTTTTGTGTGTTGGTGTTCTGAAAATTACAAGTTTAAAAGGAATACTGTACATGTACAGTTTTATTCTCCCTGTATGTCTCCTGCTAACCTCTCCAATGGCCACACACACACACACACACACACACACACACACACACACACACACAGCTGACAGAGAAGACCTCTGCTTGGCCCCGATGAAGCTCATAACTTAAACCACATTGACCCCTAGTGGCAGAAAATGTCGCAGTGTGGGAGCAACTTGTGAGTTCAGTGTGGATACAAAATAAAAAGAATGGTTACTAGCTGTAACATTATACTATGTTGGTGCTTAATGACAGCAATACCTAACTTGTCTGAGGTACAAGAGGAAGTGATATTAGCTAAAGACACAGTAACATGCTTAACCATACATTTCTATACTGCCACTGTTGGCTGAAAAGTATCCTTGCTAACAGCTATTGTTACTGATTCTGTGTGTAAAACTGGGTTTCAATGGATTTCATGAGACCAAGAGTCTCACACACACACACACACACACACACACACACACACACACACACACACAATGAATTTTTTCAGTTTTTTTTCAGTTTTTTCAGCTCAAACATGATAGACACACAAATACAGCCACTGTGAAGCGTCGTCTTCATTCTTACAGCAAGGCTGCTACAGAACACAGCTACTGTCGTGTCTGCACATGAACTGAAACCTCCATTCTTTGTTCAACTTTGATTGTTGTCAAATTTCAAAAGAGAAGTTGCGAGAAGTAGACGACTGAAACGTACATTTTTAAGACAGCACTGCAGTGCGCGCACACACACACACACACACACACACACACACACACACACACACAGACAGCACTGCAGTGTGTGCACACACACACACAGACAGCACTGCAGTGTGCACACACACACACACACACACAGACAGCACTGCAGTGCGCGCGCACACACACACACACACACACACAACACTTCCTCCCTGGACAGGCTGTTCCCACAGACCACAGCTTGGCTGGCTGAGTCACTGTGGTGAGAACCCACTGGCACAACGTGTGTGTGTGTGTGTGTGTGTGTGTGTGTGTGTGTGTGTGTGTGTGTGTGTGTGTGTGTGTGTGTGTGTCCATGAGCAACACTCTTGTCTCTCAGCTCTCTTGGGCAAGGCACTCAAGTCAACCGCCCCCAACTGCTGCAGTGGAGCGGCTCAATGACCAGCAGCAGGAAGCTGTGTCTGTACTGCCACCCAGGGGTGACAGCGTGGAACTGTGAGCATGTTCAACTGAGCCAGGATCAAGTTGGGTCAACAAAGCAGTGGAAGCAGGTGAAGTAACTAGGGGCGGGACAATGATCAACGATCCAATAGCATCGCTGCACAGCTGCTTCTTCTCTCAAGTTTATTGTTAGCCTGGGTGAACCCCGCCTTCAACGTGACGTCACAGACTATGCCTGTAACGCACGTTTCTTCGTGACTGATAGTACATTGGAGGTCACGCGGAGGCGGGGTTTACCCAGGCTAGTTTATTGATATTGAAAAAGTACGATCTAGTCCAAGAGGGGGTCATTTTATCAACCAACGTTTGAGACGAGAGGCATTTGAGATCTTTGAATTGAACACAATTGCACCTTTTGGCCTTAATGAAACACAAGACTTGGAGTTGTTTTGTGTGTGATATGTATATATTAAAGCAGCTACGAGCAAGATTTTCGATTGTTATTAAACAGTATAATTACAATATTGATGCATCACATCTTACCTATAATAGTAGCTGAGACCAAAGCCGTGTGAATCGGAGATTGCTCTCTTGATGATTATAGAGTCTGTGTCTGTCTAACCTCGCGTCACCAGGGGGCTCTCTCTCTCTATCTGGTCTACCGGCGGACCGGATAAACCTGGAGGTGAAACCCGGGTGTAAAACGCAGCTGCCTGCCTTCCGCTGTTTCGCTCTGCCTAGCAACAGACCATAAACAAGGCCATGCAGGGGCTTGCTACTCTCGCGAACATCTCTCGTTATATTCTAACAGGTTTTTTGGAAGTTATTTTGTGGTTATGGCCGAAGTGGCTGCTGCAAACCGTTTCATTTCACTTCCTGATCTGGACACAGACAGACTAACACTGGCCGATTCACTCGGGGTTCAAGCGAGACTACTCTGCGTTGGTATCGTCTACTATTACAGGTAAGATGTGATGCATCGATATTAAATTTAGACTGTTTAATAACAATCGAAAATCTTGCTCGTAGCTGCTTTAATTAGGGATGTCCCGATCACATTTTTTTTGCTCCCGATCCGATCCCGATCATGTGATTTTGAGTATCTGCCGATACCGATTTTTCCCGATCCGATCTTTCGGCAATGCATTAAGAAAAAAGAAAAGAAAAAACTGCAATCAAGTTGACCCTTAAGATTGTTTTTTATTTAACAGTATCCAACTAACTATCCATTATATCCAACATGGATATGGCTTTTTTATTTAACAGTATATTCATTATATCCAACATGGATTCAAAATTTAAAACAAAATAAAATAAAGCTTATCAGTGGTGCACCACAAAATAACCATGTAAACTAAAACAAATGATGTGCAGAATAGTGCAATAACAATGTAAATCAGGAAATGCGTTTGTTTTGGTAAATTCTTCTGCTCTGTGCGACACTAAATAAATGATGATATGTAATTTAAAACCAAAACTAAGGCCTCAGGATGAGTTTAAGACGTGAACATGGTCATGTTTGTTGAATAAAAAAAAAAAAAAAAAAAAAAAAAAAAAAAAAACGTGTTTTTACGTCAATCCGTGTTTCCTGCTGGGGCCCTAATTAGTGAGTTGGTTGCACCTGTGTTTATCCTGCCTTTTAGACACAAAATGGCAGCTGTGAAAAGGGTCTATTAAGACATTGATCATAGAATAATCAAACACACCTGCTGATGTATGGCGATGGAATGTATAGGCTACTTCGAAGATGGGATACAGTCACCAGCCAGCAGAGACTAATATTTACATTGAAGGCGTCCATTTAACCCATTGATACCTGATGCAGCATTTGTGTGTGTATCCCTTTAAGGACACACACACAAATGCTGCAGCAGGTATCAATGGGTTAAATGAATGATGATCCTGAACATACATCACTTAGCCCACTCACATGGCAGTGTTATGTGTTTTAGGGAGCTCTGTTCATTAGTTCATTTCAGCTAAACGAAAATAGAAGAATGTTGAAATAATTTTCCAGAACATCATAAGATTTTCCAGGACATTTTACTTTTTCTCTCATTTTGCATGTGTTTTCCATGACTGGTAGATTGGTCAACTGTTTTCCTGGTTTTCCAGGATGCGTGGGAACTCATGAAATCTGTTCATCTCCATTTTAAAAATCCATTTAAGGGTTTTCTCTCTCTTCTCCTTTTTATTTTTATTTTTTTCATTTATTTCATTTTCTGTTATTACCGAAAGTCAAATGTCGAGCAAAATCAGCGTTCCTGCTCTCCGACGCTCGATAAACACCCACCATGAGTCTCACAAATGGCTTCTAACTGGAAGCTGCCTGTACGTATGACCGGGCGGTCACATCCTCCACCCCTCGACCAGCAGACCCCGACCAACAAAACAAACCAACCCACGGCTCCCTCCCGCTGGCTCAGACAGATCACACAGTACTGCGCTATCACTGTCTGTGTTTGTCTGTGGCCTTAGCCTGTGTGTCACTGTGGTTTAAAGGCTATAGTTAGCTTCCAGTTTAACACAGAGGGAGGCTGCTTTTAAAACTAAACAGCTTTTAGAGTTCACGGAACGATGAGTTCACTGTTCAAGCCCTGACTCTAACCCCAAAACCTCCCCACACTAATGCAGCAACCACTCATTCACTCTGATAGAAAGGGAACTTAAGCTTAAATTAGCCTGCTTTAACTTTAACTATACTTTAACATATTGTAATATTTAATATATGATCTGTTTTTATTATTGATCTATGCTGTCGTTTGCAGTTGTTTTTTACTGTATGTTACTGTGTGTGGCCTCTTGGCCAGGTCAGCCCTGTAAATGAGAATTGGTTCTCAAGTGATTTTACCTGGTTAAAAACTAAAACTAAAAACAAAGAAAGAATACAAAATAGTGAGCATCAGCATATGTGTACGTGAATGCCCGGGAATGAACCGTAAAATGTGATTTAATTTAAAAAATAAATAAAATGAAAGAAAATGAAAGAAAATGAAAGAAAATGAAAGAAAATGAAATAAAATGTTAAATAAATAATGAAATAATAATCGACCAATAGCCAAGGTGAGTGGCAGGCGGGCAATCGTTACAAACAGAAACCTGACAAGCTCGTGCGTGGTGGCTCACCTGGTGGCTCACCAGGTGGCTCACCTGGTAGCATGCGTATCACCAAGGCTCAGTCCTTCTCGCGACCGACCCGGGTTCGAATCCGACCGCGGTCCTTTGCCACATGTCATCCCCTCTCTCTCTCCACCTCTCCTGTCTGCCTATACTGTCCTATCGAATAAAGGCAAAAATGCCCCAAAAAGTATATATATATATATATATTGTGTGTGTGTACACACTGTATATATACAGTGTGTGTATGTATTTATTTATTTTTAGATTTTTGCTTCCTTTTTTCAGTTTGTTTGCTTCTTTACACTAGAACAGATGGGAAAAGTTGAATCATACCCTTCTAGAGACTAGAGACTGTATATATCATGAGTCATATTTCCAAACACAATGCAGCCAGATCACATCAGTCAGTCTTTCTGAGATGTATTCGACTGGATAAGAAAGTGGCGGTGGTACATAATGAGTCAAAAGATATGCTACATTTAGCTGTTCCTGCTTATCAAGCTGCTTTAAGAAAATATTCAAAATAATAAGTAGGGATGCACGATATGGGTTTTTTCAGCCGATACGATAACCAATAAATATACTTCTCCTAGCCGATAACCGATACAATAAACCGATAATTATTTCACATTTTTGTATTTAAAAAAATAAGTTCTTAACCTGTATTTCATGCACACCTGGGGTAAAAAAAAAAGAAGAAAGGGCAGATGTAGTGAGCAAAGATGGACGATTTAATATTCCATAGCTCTGACCTAAGCAAATCTGACATCACTGTGAACACAAACAACACTTCTGATATAATATGATTGTTTTAGTAAAGTGTATCACTCAATAGTCAATGCAAAAAATAATGGCTTTTATAGAAGTGAAAGCCTATAGCTGCTTAGTCTGCAGATAAAACACAAAAGGCATAGTAATTTAGACTCTTATTGGCATGACGTTACTGGCAACATATGAGCTGTCTGAATTTTGCATTGGGGTCAGCTCTACTGAAGTGATGCATGCAGGCATGGAAAGCCTCACTATAAGCCATTATATCTGTGTCGTTTCACTTTCTACTGAAAAATGATCCATTTAGATGAAAGAAAAGACACTATGTAATGTTGACTGGTGTGTTTTTATGTAAATGTGCACATTCGTTTTCCTTATTAGTGGTCTCCACAGATCATGACTGCCCGGCAGCTAGCTACGTTAGCTTCACGTTAGCTTACATGTAACGTTAGCGGGTTGCTTTTGGAGTTAAGACACAAACCCTGGACGTTTCATTTCGGGTAAAGCATGAGGTACTCTATGGTTTACGCCAGCTCTGGGAGTATGAAGTGCTTTAAATGCGGGGATGGTTGGTCACAACAAGCTTGAGGACCGCTGCCTGCCTGCTGATCTAGGTAGGCCACGGCCAGCTAGCTATGTGAGTATCGATTCTGGAATAAAAAAATCGATAAAACAAATCGTGACATTAAAAATCGCGATACTATAATGTGTTATATATATATATATATATAAGGAACCTGACAAGCTCCTTTTGTCCCAATGAATGATTCATGATCCATAATAACTTGTAGGAGCAAAAGAAAGACTGGCATCATTTAACTGAGCTGGCATCAAAGAAGTGGAGGCACAATAAGGACAGGGAGAGAGCAACACACTTACACCACAGCGCCACCAGAGGGCGACACACTCCTGTGTCATTCTCAACCTCTTTCCTAATTTAACAACCACACATTTAGTGCACATCAGAGCCACAGACTCCATCTGATGAGATTCTCTCTCACAGACACAGATGTTTTGTTCAGAACTCCATGACTGTCTGAAATGTAGGTAGAGAGTGAACAGACACTATGATCAAAACAGTCATTCTTCTACAATCTACACATTTGAATTGTTTTAACTTCTTTACATTTTATTAAATGATGGTGAAGTTTAACAATTAATTTTTGGGGGACCCCCTGGAGCCCCTTCAAGGACCACCGGTGGTCCCTGGACCCTACGTTGAGAACCACTGGTGTAATCCCTCTTCAGCACTTTAACCGTTTCCAGCAGGAATGCTTCACTGCCAAAAGCCCAAAAGGACATTTCTCCCCCGAGACTGGGCAAGATCCAGCATTACTGATCTGCTGAAATGCAGAAGAGTTAACGAGATGAGGAGAGTCATTGAGCCAAAGATGACAGTAAATTAAATGTGTTCTGGTTCAGACCCACCCACCCCCAGGCAATCCATAAACCCAGCACGGCCCGGGCCAACATCTGTATGATCTGACACGTGCTTCTGGACAAAAGTTGTTTTGAAAAACTAGCAACAATTTTGAAGGCTCAAGAACATAAGAGATGCAAGGAGGGAGCCAGAGAAAGGCCTGGGCAATATATCAGTATTACATTGATACACTAGATAATATGGTCTTAGATTTTGGATATAGTAATATGTGGGCTGCTGTTATCCTGAGCGCCCCCTGTGGACTCCTCACACACTGCCTTTGTTTCCCGCTGACACTTTCCACACGCTCTGCAGCCTGAACGTGACAGAGAGAGGGATGTACTGATGGTGAGATCTTTCTCCACATGTAGATCAAGAACTAAACCTATGACAGCCTCGACTTGGAGCCTTGCTGCCGCCGAGCGGCGACAGCGAGACTGTGCATACTCGAACGTTAACTCGCGTTGGCTGCGGTACACGTCCAAAACGTTATCGTGTCGTTTACCAACAACTTGCAATCATGTCGGTGGGGGAACATTTTATTGTCCCTCCATTTCAAAACTCATTCCGGTGAGCCTGCAGAAGGCTTTGCTAGATGAGGGACAAGCACTGTTAAATGAGGAAATGGCATTTCCTCATTCCTCACAACAAGGAGTTGACGCCGCGGAGTCACATTTTCGAGGAGCTGCACGCCCCCTCCGCCGAGCTGCGGCGACCCCCTCGGCGCAGTCAGTGCCGGCGATTTAGCTCGAGCATAATTTGCTCTTAAAGGAACACTCCGCCCATTTCCAACCAGCTATGTATCATTGCAAAATCAGTCATATATCAGAAAACTGTAAACAGTTTTGCAGGCATTCATTTCGTTTGACAGTTATTGAGAGTTGATTTGAGTTAAGTTGTGGACCAGTAATGTCATTCATGCACAAACTACACCACTGGTCCACACCTTAACTCAAATCAACTCTCAATAACTGTCAAACTAAAATAATGAATGACTGCAAAACTACAGTTTTCTGATATACTACTGGTTTTGCAATGATACATAGCTGGTTGGAAATCGGCGGAGTGTGCCTTTAACAAACGTGTGTGAAGTCGTCTTTGGTTGCCACCGTCCAAGAGCACTTGATAAACGATGTTCACTGTCCACTTGTAGAAGTAGACTTGCTATGTGCACGTTACTGAGCAGGGCCTCGCAGCCCCCCTGTGACAGGCCTGCCCCCCTGCAGTCAACATGCTGATCACTCACAAACTGCTGTTTGCAATTTCCTGAAATACTGTCGCTGTTCCCCTTCAAACAAAACGTTCTCAGGAGTCTCCTCTTACAGACTCAATTAGCTACCTGAAATATACTCGCATACAGTATTAATGTCATCCTATTCTATGCATATAATCTGTTACACCCAAACTGTGCTGTGCTGTGCGCTGCAAGAAGTGTCCACAAGTCTTCAAATCTATCATTTGACTCAAAACAAGTTTTATGATTTTTTGAACAAATATGTTGAGTTGGCACAATTACCTCAGTTTACTGACACAATTAGCAGAGACCAGAGGCAAAAGAAAAACTAAAATCGGGGAGGCTCAGTGAATAAAAGTGAAAACATATGGTCTTAGTTATGACATGAGTTATAGTAGTAGTGTAGTCTGAAGTGTGTCAAACAGCAACATCTGGCTATCTTGGCTCAATAGTTGAGTATATGGGATCAAATAACATCATCATGATCTCACAGGCATCCAGGAGTTTAGCTTAACTTAGCAAGTTAATCTGGAGGTATCAGACTTTGAAAAGCCCTGGCATAGCCTATTACAAATACCCAGGTGCTGCCATTCACACTGAAATGAACCCTTGAGGTGGGTCGGGCAACCCGGGTTACCCGTTTCATACCCCAAATCAACCCGGGTTAACCCTTTCATACCCCAAATCAACCCGGGTTAACCCTTTCATACCCCCAAATCAACCCGGGTTAACCCTTTCATACCCCCAAATCAACCCGGGTTAACCCTTTCATACCCCAAATCAACCCGGGTTAACCCTTTCATACCCCCAAATCAACCCGGGTTAACCCTTTCATACCCCCAAATCAACCCGGGTTAACCCTTTCATACCCCCCAAATCAACCCGGGTTAACCCTTTCATACCCCCAAACCAACCCGGGTTAACCCTTTCATACCCCAAATCAACCCGGGTTAACCCTTTCATACCCCCAAATCAACCCGGGTTAACCCTTTCATACCCCCAAATCAACCCGGGTTAACCCTTTCATACCCCCAAATCAACCCGGGTTAACCCTTTCATACCCCCAAACCAACCCGGGTTAACCCTTTCATACCCCCAAACCAACCCGGGTTAACCCTTTCATACCCCCAAATCAACCCGGGTTAACCCTTTCATACCCCCAAACCAACCCGGGTTAACCCTTTCATACCCCCAAATCAACCCGGGTTAACCCTTTCATACCCCCAAACCAACCCGGGTTAACCCTTTCATACCCCCAAACCAACCCGGGTTAACCCTTTCATACCCCCAAACCAACCCGGGTTAACCCTTTCATACCCCCAAATCAACCCGGGTTAACCCTTTCATACCCCCAAACCAACCCGGGTTAACCCTTTCATACCCCCAAATCAACCCGGGTTAACCCTTTGATACCCCCAAATCAACCCGGGTTAACCCTTTCATACCCCCAAACCAACCCGGGTTAACCCTTTCATACCCCCAAACCAACCCGGGTTAACCCTTTCATACCCCCAAACCAACCCGGGTTAACCCTTTCATACCCCCAAATCAACCCGGGTTAACCCTTTCATACCCCCAAATCAACCCGGGTTAACCCTTTCATACCCCCAAACCAACCCGGGTTAACCCTTTCATACCCCCAAACCAACCCGGGTTAACCCTTTCATACCCCCAAATCAACCCGGGTTAACCCTTTCATACCCCCAAACCAACCCGGGTTAACCCTTTCATACCCCCAAATCAACCCGGGT
Organism: Poromitra crassiceps; assembly: GCF_964638095.1. Lineage (NCBI taxonomy): Eukaryota > Metazoa > Chordata > Actinopteri > Beryciformes > Melamphaidae > Poromitra > Poromitra crassiceps. The sequence goes on along the minus strand of NC_139635.1, from coordinate 6,340,116 downwards.
TAACCCTTTCATACCCCCAAATCAACCCGGGTTAACCCTTTCATACCCCCAAACCAACCCGGGTTAACCCTTTCATACCCCAAATGAACCCGGGTTAACCCTTTCATACCCCCAAACCAACCCGGGTTACCCGTTTCATACCCAAATCAACCCGGGTAAACCCTTTCATACCCCCAAATCAACCTGGGAATAACCCTCGCTGGACCATTGGTGTGAAAGCGGTATCAGTAACATTCTGCACACAATCTTCTACAAAGATATTCACAGACTGATTGAATGTCTTTGTGACTGTAGCTACGCATGTGTTTAAATCAATCTTGTGTGTGTGTGTGTGTGTGTGTGTGTGTGTGTGTGTGTGCGCGCGCGCGCGTGTGTGTGTGTGTGTGTGTGTGTGTGTGTGCGTGCGTGTGTTTCATCGTTCTCTTGCAGCGGTGCAGTCGTCATAGCAACCAGGGCCAACAAGGGACGCGGTCACACCAGTTTCCCCTGTGAGCCCGCGAGGGGAAGCTCCCATAAGGCAGCATTCATCAGCAGGGTGACTGCTGCCGCTGTGTCAAACACAAACACACCACTATTCACTGCAACCAAACACTCTCTCAACGCTCGCAAGCCTCTTAATCATCATCATCATCATCATCATAAATCATTATTATTATTAATATTAATATTATAAAATAAAAAATAACATGCGTCATCCTCATCATTCTTATGAGGTGTTTGGGCATGTGAAGTTTAAGTGTGATCATTTGTAGGATGAAATCATCAAGCAGGTAGGCCAGATGATTTGTCAAAGAGCAGAGAAACACTAGACTTGTTTGGAGCAATCTGCCGCCCTGCAAGCTGAATTGGAGGCAATTAAAGCTCATTAATCTGAATGGTTTTGCTGCCTGTTTTTTAAGTGCCCTCTTGAAAATACATGAAACAAACACCTTTAAACAGACTTTGACCAGAGGACGTGCTTCATACTTCATACTAGTGTTGTCACGGTTTTCGGTACTTCGGTACTTAGTCGGTACTACATTGTTTTCGGTACTTCGGTACCTCTTGTTGCATGGTACCGAGGGTATCGGTTTTTTTTTGTTTTTTTTTCAATAAACAATACTTGAGGGCTACATGCCACTGGTGTTGCACTGTCTGCACTCACTGCCATACAGAGTTGAATGTAAGAAGTAAGCAGAAGCACATTGTTTTGTAGCAACCTCTTAGTCCTTTATTCATACTACTCATGTAATATATGTATCTGAAACATAATATATCTGTCCTGTTGAGAGGCTGCTCCAAAATACACACTCACACACACACACACACACACACACACACACACACACACACACACACACACACACACACACACAGTGTGTCTGAGAGCCTCCTGTGTGTGCCTCTCAGGGAGCAGAGAGGTTTGCGGCTGAGTCTGCTCTGCTGTAAACTGATTAGAATGCTAGGGGGCGCTAGAGAGGAGGAGAGTCTGCATGGAAGAGATGAGCTCATCACTCACACTGGCTCAACCAGGTCTGTGAGGGAGGAGGAGGGGTATCGGCCCTTTTCACAGCAACCATTTTGAGGCCGTAAAGCAGGAAGAAAAGCAGGTTTAACGTAACCAGTAAGGTTAATGAGGGCCCTGGCACTTGTCTGGAACCCCTAAATGGAATTGCACCATCATTAATGGTATTGGATACAACCTGCTTTACCACCTCAAAACGGCTGTTGTGAAAACGGTCTACAGCTGGTGTCTGCACTGGTGAAAGAAATGGAGGGCAGTTTCGTTTGGTTGCATTGAGGGCAATGTGCAAGGACCAAAAACTGCAGTTCCTCGAATGGCCACTTGAGGCTGGCTCCAAAAGGGAGTCACCCCTATGTTAAAATCAGCAGAAATAGACATGTTTACAGCACGGTACAGTCTCTATACAGCAGCTAATTCCACCTTTCATGACAACTGTTTCTACAACTCACCTGTTGAGAGTCAAATACACATGTGTCACCCGACATGTGCACCTATGTGCAGTGAATATGACACTGTCTCTGACTTGTCTTATCACTATACTGCCTTATTGCTTGTGTGTCTCTTGTTGTTTTTGCACTCATATGCCCTGTTATATTTGTGTTATATTTGTACTATTTGCACTATGTTGTAAACGGAGTCCACAGCACAAGAATTTCACACGTGATACTTGTACCATGGAGTGACAATAAAAATCTTGAATCTTGAATCTTGAAATAGACACATTGGGGGTGATTGACAGATGGCCTGTCCAGTGATCTGTGGGGGTGGTTCAGAAGTTTATATAACTTAACTTATTACATTTGGCACTAGGGTGTACTATGGACTACAAATTGATGTCAGATGTCTGGTTTCTCCTAAAACCACTGGTTGCCTGCCACTGCAAAGAGGCTGGTAGGCAGGTAGCCAGAGCCCAGCAACATGTGTCTGGTGCTGGTGTTGACAGAGTGTCTGTCCCAGCTGAGACAGTCTATATACGACAGTATGTGAGCAGCTTGTTTTAACCACCACACACTCTTTGGCTGGCCTCTCCACCCCAACCATGTTGTTACTGGAGGACTTCCATGCTGCTCCAGTCTCACATCTCACTACAGACTATCTTTGGTATCTTGTCTGTCCCTAGATGATCAGCAGAGGTTCATACCACACATGCTCTGAGAGCTGCAGGTGGTGCAGCGGGAGATTCCCTGAGTACCAATACGAGGGTCGCAGGTTCGAGCCCCCCTGTGACCTCCGGCTTGGTCGGGTCGTCCTTACAGGCACAATTGGCCGTGTGCCCGGGTGGGAAGCCGGATTAAGCCTTTGTTCACACCATACGCTAAGCCCACGCAGAGTGTCACGCTTAACCCGTCACACAAGAAGCCTTCTCTTCTCCTCAGCGCCTCGCTCGCTCGGTGCATCTTGCCCACAACTTTCATTGACGTCATGCCTGGCAGCTCGGG
>NC_139635.1:6254673-6329673 GCF_964638095.1 Poromitra crassiceps | reverse complement strand
GTCTTCCAGAGAATTGTGAGTGAGCGTTGTGGGGCTGGAGCTGGGCTCGCTGACACTGGTGGCAGAGAGGAGGGTGTTGTCCATGTTATACGTTCCATCCTGGACAACATCTCCCACCAACTCCATGACGAGCTGGTCGAACACAGGAGCACTTTCAGTGCAAGACTGATCCCACCCAGATGCACCACAGAGCGACACAGTAAGTCATTCCTGCCTGTGGCCATCAAACTCTTTAACTCCTCCTCCCTCAGGGGCATCAAACTCTTTAACTCCTCCTCCCTCAGGGGCATCAAACTCTTTAACTCCTCCTCCCTCAGGGGCATCAAACTCTTTAACTCCTCCCTCAGGGGCATCAAACTCTTTGACTCCTCCTCCCTCAGGGGCATCAAACTCTTTAACTCCTCCTCCCTCAGGGGCATCAAACTCTTTAACTCCTCCTCCCTCAGGGGCATCAAACTCTTTAACTCCTCCTCCCTCAGGGGCATCAAACTCTTTAACTCCTCCTCCCTCAGGGGCATCAAACTCTTTAACTCCTCCTCCCTCAGGGGCATCAAACTCTTTGACTCCTCCTCCCTCAGGGGCATCAAACTCTTTAACTCCTCCTCCCTCAGGGGCATCAAACTCTTTAACTCCTCCTCCCTCAGGGGCATCAAACTCTTTAACTCCTCCTCCCTCAGGGGCATCAAACTCTTTAACTCCTCCTCCCTCAGGGGCGGGACATCAGACACTTTGAGTCAGTCAACATTACAGCCATGGACTCACTCCACCCGTCAACATAGGAAAAAACAAATAAGATAAAATACCAACACACTTTAATGTACATCTGATTGTGCGATAAAACCCAACGCAATAACTGCTAAATAACCAACTATCCACACTGTTACGAATGCTCTTTTACTGACTGGACCTAATGCACCTTACTGTTTATTGTTTATTATTATTATTAGTATTGTTATAGTTATTATTATTTGTATTGTTAGATTATTATTATTATTTTATGATTATTGTTATTATTGTTATTATTATTATGATTGTTATTTTATGATTATTATTGTTATTATTGTTGTTGTTGTTATTATTTCTTTGTATATAAGCTGTGTATATAAGATAATATTACGTACCTCACATGTGTTTTTGGTTATTCTATGCTTAATGCTTCCTATAGTCTCTCTATGTTGATATTCTTCTCTATCTGAGTGTGATTAACTGTAGCCTGTAGATCTGGTTTCTCCTCGGGGATCAGTAAAGTGGTTGTGACAGGAGGAGGAGTACAGGTGTCTGGTGAGTGACTTTGTGGCATGGTGCCGCTCTAACCAGCTGCAGCTCCACACAGCCAAGACAAAGGCGATGCTGCTGGACTTTCCCCATGCAACCAGTTTCCATGGAGGGGGTTGATGTGGAGGTGGTCAGGTCCTATTCACCTTATGTTCAGCTCGGTACACAGCAAGCAAGCGAGTATCCACTGTTAGCCAGGTCAGATAAGGTTATCGTCAACAATGACGAGCACTTTCTTGTAAAACCTACCTGGACGCCAACAAAGAAAGCTTCAGATAGTTTTCTCTCCTCCGAGCGCTCGAGACACTTACGTCAATAAGACCCGCAGACGTTAACGTAATTCCCTGGAATGCGAGACTTAACGAGCCAGTTACATGGCGTTGCATTCTTAGACATTGTCGTTTGCTTTTATTTGGTATGTTACATACAATTGGCTAAATTATTAGTTAATTCAGAGTTAGATGATATTGGAGCAGCCAGCCATTTTCTTTTTCTTTTACAGTGAAATAGCGTATACTGTGATACTGTGATATACTATACTGTACACTGTGATATACTATATATACTGTATACTGTGATATACTATACTGTACACTGTGATATACTATATATACTGTATACTGTGATATACTATACTGTACACTGTGATATACTATATATACTGTATACTGTGATATACTATACTGTACACTGTGATATACTATATATACTGTATACTGTGATATACTATACTGTACACTGTGATATACTATATATACTGTATACTGTGATATACTATACTGTACACTGTGATATACTATATATACTGTATACTGTGATATACTATACTGTACACTGTGATATACTATATATACTGTACACTGTGATACTGTGCAAAGTGAACAGAGTTTAAGTTCAGTTGACACAAACAAGTCAGCTGATGCAACCAGACCCCAGTGCAATCTGAAAAAACACACACACACACACACACACACACACACACACACACACACACACACACACACACCCCAACAGCTGTCACATACAGCACTCATGTCATTGTGTTCATCGCCCTCTCTCGCCCACACCCCTTTCTACCGCTCTCACACACACACTCTCACACACACACACACACACACACACACACACACACACACACACACAATCCAGATTGATTTTATAATTTTTAGTCGATTAACTGCCGTTAAGAATGTAACCGATTAAAATGTATTAACTGTTTTGACCGACAACTTTGTTACTTTGTATCACTTCAATCTCCAGAGCTCACAGTGTATTATGAATTATACCAGTCCAGCAGAGGGCGTACTTCACCCAGCTGGCGCAACAGAAGGAGTGGTCACGTGAGAAGGTGGTCACGCATGTCGTCATGTGAGGAAGTAGGAAGTAGATTGAGGAAAACCCATCCCATGAAATAAACAAGATGCTAAAATTAGCAGCAAGCTCGCGCTAGCAAGAGCATGGAAGCATATACACACAAAAAGATGAAAATGCTATTAATGTAAATATTACAACGCCGAGAAACAACGTTTAATTATTTATTCATTAATCGATTAACTGATCGTTAACTCATTGGCTGCCAGCCACTTCTGGAAAACGGATGCTCCCAGTGCCAGCCCTTTCAGAGCGTTTTCAGTGATTTCTCAAGACCCACAGAATATTGTGTGATATTACTATGTAAACACCGAACACGCCCAAAGAACGATGAGACTCTCTTGTATCATCAGCAAAAAAAGGTTTATTGATATCATTTTCCGTTCTTTAGTTATCAGCAGTAGAAGATAGGTTGGTTTCACCAAAAACAGACGTTTCAAACTAGAAGCTGAGATAATGAGCCTTTTGTGAAATGAAGCATTTCAAGCACATCACTGACTCTGAAGCTAATATTTTCTGATGTAGTGACACCTCAAAAATAATTTCCTTCAATAAAACAGTGAAACAAAGGAATTTTGATGGCAAAATAATATTTTTTAGCTGCAACCAGCAGCGCAGGCCCCTGCGTGCGCAGACCCTACACCTTCTTGCTGGTCTTGATTTACTGCTGGTGGGCATCAGGTATTCCAGCTTGTGTTTGCCAATCTGTCCATCGAGCCTGCTGTCTGGTCGGTGTTGTATGGTGCCCTGCGTACCCCACCCCCCTCAACTGCACACTCCTCCTCCGTGGGAGTGTCTCTGGTGGCTCTCTGCTGCTCTGAACTTTCTGCTGCACGTTTCAAAGTGCGCTGCACCCGCTGCACCCAGCGTATATTTTCACAGCGCTCCGCCGTTTTTGTGCGCCGGCTCCCAGCGCTTCCAGCTGAGAATAATTTATCTTTTCAGAAAGACGCTGGTGTCGGGTGCTCCTTTTCTGGCAACTAATCATATGGGGAAACTATCGCAACAGACAGAAAGGCTCAATTGTGGGAGCAGATTGGCTGCTGTTCACAGGCACAGCTAACGTTACAGCATGCATCGCTTTCCGTTTCCCCATGGCTTCTTCTGTTTTTTCCTCACCTTTCTCTAATCTGGAGAGCACTGTCGCCACCTAATGGGTCCGTAAAATAGCTTATACACCTTCAACATCCCCAATATTTTTACAGGAGATGCATCAGGCTTTGATCCACGTCCCACCGTCAAAAAATGCAATTGACGTCTTTAGACGTCATTGGCACTCTACGTTACTATTTGAATTGACGTCTTTAGACGTCATTGGCACTCAATGAGTTAAGGTGTGCGACTAAACAGTTAAGGAAAATGCATGAAATTCCCATCCCTACATGAGAAAAGATCATACCTGACGCTCCAGATTTCGGAGGCGGCTTCGAGGGCGGCTGTTATTGTTTATTGTTTATTTTTTCTGTATGCGCACATCCACGGAGAATCACATGGAGAGCCTTAATGACTTGCAGCTGGCGGGGGCGGAGTTTCTGCAGGCAGACAAACTGAAAATATTTCTCCGTGTGGAAAACATATGGAGAAGGTAAGCACTGTCTACCTGCTTATATTACAGAGATTATAATGACACAAAGTGGGTTGATAGTGGGCAAAGCCTCCCTTTAACTGTTCTCACTTCTCAGTCAGACTTCAAGACACCGAGCGTGCTTTTTATTTCTTACCATGGAAGGTTAGTTTGTGTAGGTGGGCTCATCACATTGGACCATGTAACAAGATACGTTTTCTTAACATAGTCGAGAACTAAACTGCTTTGTGCAAAGGAGGAATTTACACATCTATTTTAGACGTTTATCTAAGCCACAGTCAAAGCTTATCTTTGTGAAACCGGCCCCAGGACAGACAATGAAGGAACCATGAACAAGACCATGAACTCTGCCCCCGCACACACACACACACACAGCAGTGGTCGCTTTCTCGTACAGTGCCCGGGGACCAACTTCGGATGTTGTCGTCACTGGTCGGATGACGATGACGATCTGATCTTCTGCATGTTTTTAGTGGGGGGTTATATATGGAGGAACCCCCTGGGGGAGCACGGGGAGAACATGCAAACTCCACACAGACAGAAAGGCCCTTATGACGAGATACCCCACCTGGGCAGTAGGCACTGAAGATATGGGGGGGAACACAACCACAATCGCCTCACAGTCAGAAGGTCCTGAGTTTGATTCTCGCCTGGGACACTGTGAGCGCTGTGGTTCCTCCGTATATAACCCCCCCACTAAAAACATGCAGAAGATCAGATCGTCATCGTCATCCGACCAGTGACGACAACATCCGAAGTTGGTCCCCGGGCGCTGTACGAGAAGGCGACCACTGCTCCTGGCCTGCCCCTCGGAGGAAAGGACATGCCTGGATGGGTTAAATGCAGAGGACACTTTTCACCGGCCACCGTCAGCATGAGTGTGTTGTGGCCGCATGCATGTGTTGTGGTGTTCGTGTGACAATAAAAGACGGGCTTGTCCGTTACACGAGTTTTTTTTACACAGAACTCCCACTTTACCCCCCCCCCCCCCCACACACACACACACACACACACAGAAAGAGAGAGGGGCAGCTGATGACCTGAACTCTGGCCAGGAGCCTGACTTGAGACTGTTTCTCTCAGGCTTCTTTTACACTGAGAGCCTGACACACACACACACACACACACACACACACACACACACACACACACACACACACACACACACACACACACACACACACACACACACACACACACACACACACACACACACAGGGATGGGCTTGTTGCCTCATGGTCAAGTTCAGTGTGGAACCCATCACCTCTTCAGTCAAAAGCTTCTCTGGACTTTCATCAATGCTTTCAAAAGAACCTAAACAACATCAACACAAACTTCACTCTGCTTTGCACTGAATGTTGCTCTTTAGGCGTGTGCAAGTTCAGTCTTTTGCCTTCAAGCTATGTGCTAAAACCATTAGTCAATCAGTCCATTAGTGTATCCATAGAACATTAAACTGTTATAACCATGGATTGGCGTCCGGGTAGTGCAGCAGCAGCAGCAGTAGATTGATTCCCTGCCGACCAACACGAGGGGCGCAGGTTCGAGGCCCCGTGTCACCCCAAGCATCCATACAGGCATAATTGGCCGTGTCTACGGGGGCCAAGCCGGAATTGGGGACAAAACTGGGGGGAAATCCAGAGAGAAAAAATGAAAAGAAAAACCTGTGATGATATTCTGTCACATAACTGCAATTAGATGTTTTGGTCAATCTCCTTCAGCCATAATAAATCAAACCCATAGACTGTGACCTTTTAGTTACAGGACCATCTTCCTGACCAATAGGACCCTTTCACTGGACCTGTGGAAACTGAACCAGTAACCATCCATGAGTGTGCTAGTCTGGACAGTCCTATCTTCAGAGTGAGCCGGGCCGTGCAGTGTGACCCCTCCACTAAATAACAGACAGACAGTGTTGAGTGGAGTCGGACTTGACTCAACACTAGTCGTGTTTCCATTACCCTCAGAAATGCGCAAAATCTAAATATCACAATAGAAATTGGGTAATGGAAACACGTCAATTTCGAAAAACCTCCCAAATATCGCAAAAAGTTTTTGCGCTCTCATGAGGTAGTTTTTCAGACGTTTCGATATAGCAGTTTATCACAAAAGTGTAATGGAAACCCATTTTCCGCATTTGCACGTCATGTGACCCATTCTCCTTTGGAAAAGCAGCGGAAAATGAGGGAGAAACGGTTCGATAAGCCGTGGCAAAACCCCCGCAGCAAGTGGAAAACGTTGAAGCAACGCTAGCAGAAAGAAAAAGTGTTATGCAAAATAAATATAAAATAGATAATGTTTAATGGCAGAAATCGGTCCATGGTGACAGGCTGCCTGTGAGCGCGCATTTGGCACAGCGGCGAGATGAGGGGATGAAAAGCACACACCGGTGCGGTACGTGCTCCTGACTGAAGTGAATACAGTGACTGTGAGTAATACATTACACACATTTCAGGTGCAATTATTGAACCAAATCAGCCTTTTCCCCCCTCCATCTCTAAATCGGACCAGTTGTAGGCTATTAGGCTACCTTTTTTCCTCTGCCTGTCGCGCTGACTGCATTCACGCAGCCAGCAACATTTTGCGACTCATTTTCTTTTGAATTGATAATCAGGCTCGTTTATATGCGTTGTAACTTCATGTTGTGATTTGCATTGACCATTGGTTGGATTTGAGCATGCTGGGGACGGGATATGGGCAGATCCCCGTGCGTAATCACTGTGGCAGCTGCTGGTAATGGGGAATTGCGTTCAGGTGTGCGCGCCTTCAGACCAAACTCAACTTCAATGGAAACGCCTACAAGTCGCAATTGTACATTGTTGAAGTTGTAGAAATATCGCAATTATTTTGCGAAAAACTGTAATGGAAACACAGCTACTGTCTGTCTGTTATTTAGTGGGCCGCGTCACTTCGGTTTCGAATTTGAATATTACAAAAGACCCCACTGATTCATAACAGGTCTAAAGTCATGTTACAACAGACTCTGCAGCGCTCCCCTCCCCTCCCCTGGAGGAGGGAGCACTACAACAGGTCTGTGTGAGCCAGGCTGGAGGTTGTCATGTCACTAACGTGTTTCTATTCTCTGTGGTGGAAACAGCCTGCAGGCAGGAAGCAGAAAGAGACAGACAGAGACTGATATGAACAGAGAGCTGTGACAGCTCGCCTAGAGGGTCCAGGTCTCACTGACAGCTCAACCTGTGGGACGCTAAACCTGTGACACACACACACACACACACACACACACACACACACACACACACACACACACACACACACACACCTGGAGGCCTATAAACACTGGTGAGAAAGAGCACACCACCAAAAACAAAGCATTGCTAAAACGTGCACACTGTAGCGTGATCAGCAGAGGTCACAAGGAGTCTAAAGGAGCGATGGGGCCTTCACCCTCACAGAACCCTGCTCAGATAGGAGAGCGGAGGCCTTGACCCTCACAGAACCCTGCTCAGATAGGAGAGCGGAGGCCTTGACCCTCACAGAACCCTGCTCAGATAGGAGAGCGGAGGCCTTGACCCTCACAGAACCCTGCTCAGATAGGAGAGCGGGGGCCTTGACCCTCACAGAACCCTGCTCAGATAGGAGAGCGGAGGCCTTGACCCTCACAGAACCCTGCTCAGATAGGAGAGCGGGGGCCTTGGCCCTCACAGAACCCTGCTCAGATAGGAGAGCGGGGGCCTTGACCCTCACAGAACCCTGCTCAGATAGGAGAGCGGAGGCCTTGACCCTCACAGAACCCTGCTCAGATAGGAGAGCGGGGGCCTTGACCCTCACAGAACCCTGCTCAGATAGGAGAGCGGAGGCCTTGACCCTCACAGAACCCTGCTCAGATAGGAGAGCGGAGGCCTTGGCCCTCACAGAACCCTGCTCAGATAGGAGAGCGGGGGCCTTGACCCTCACAGAACCCTGCTCAGATAGGAGAGCGGAGGCCTTGGCCCTCACAGAACCCTGCTCAGATAGGAGAGCGGAGGCCTTGACCCTCACAGAACCCTGCTCAGATAGGAGAGCGGAGGCCTTGGCCCTCACAGAACCCTGCTCAGATAGGAGAGCGGGGGCCTTGACCCTCACAGAACCCTGCTCAGATAGGAGAGCGGAGGCCTTGGCCCTCACAGAACCCTGCTCAGATAGGAGAGCGGGGGCCTTGACCCTCACAGAACCCTGCTCAGATAGGAGAGCGGAGGCCTTGACCCTCACAGAACCCTGCTCAGATAGGAGAGCGGGGGCCTTGGCCCTCACAGAACCCTGCTCAGATAGGAGAGCGGGGGCCTTGACCCTCACAGAACCCTGCTCAGATAGGAGAGCGGAGGCCTTGACCCTCACAGAACCCTGCTCAGATAGGAGAGCGGGGGCCTTGACCCTCACAGAACCCTGCTCAGATGACCATGATGCCATCCTGCTCAACTGTCTGCTGCAAGGATTACTACTGCTTCTCCCACAAGCTCTTTTATCCTGTCATACATTACAGATGACGTGTTGTGTGTCTGTCTCATACACTTAATGACACAGCTGATATGTTTCAGCATGGTGCTTTTAGCTGTTTACAGGCCACCAACTCCACCAAGAACGGCTCACGTGTTTTACGTTATCAATGGGTTTTGGTCATCGGCACATAAAAGCATAAATCAGAATCCATCCATTCTCATATTCAGGCTGAAAATGTGCAGATTGTGATCGCTGCACCCCTAGTTCATAAAGCACAGCAGTAGATAATGATGCTTCAGCACAGGGCAGCAGACAGCATCTAAACATCACCATGTTGGGATGGTGGGGTTGTGGGGGTTGTGGGGGTTGTGGGGGTTGTGGGGGTTGTGGGGGTTGTGGGGGTTGTGGGGGTTGTGGGGGTTGTGGGGGTTGTGGCCAAATGGAGACGCTCCAAAACTACAAAGTCCACAAAGCAATAGGTGACGTCACACACATCTCCTGTACTTTGCTACATTAGCATGGCCCACAGTATGCTAACCATATGTAGGTCACACAGAGCTGCAGCTCTCTTCACATGCGTACTTTAGTTCAGATAGTGGGGCAGATTTGTAAGGCTAATGTAAACACACACAGAGGCATGTACGGAGGACAGAGATGCTTAACTGTGTTACTTATGAAAGCCAAACTACAGATAAGAGCCGCTTTGGTACACACGGCTTTCCTCTTATCCGATTGGTCCGAGCAGAATCAGGAAGCACTTCCTCCGACGGCCCAGTTTTAATGCAGGCTGTTTCACACCAACACAATGCACAGGGACATTTTAATACAGTACTGGCACATTAAGCGGTGAAGTTCCACTGGTTCACCAACTGCTGATGAGGTACCCTTTGGCAAGGCAGACAACCCGAAAATGCTGCTGGAACTGCTCAGTAGCCAATAGACTGTAGTTGTACAGAACATATCCACGATGTGACTACATCGATGTGTAACTAGTAATGCAGGGGTAAATAAAGGGGCGGGGTAAGATATAACTTCCGGTCAGTAATGCATACAACCATCAATATAAACAAACATCTATTCTATTTTCCAAAAAGCTTCAAATCAAAGCTTCAAGCATCAAAATGAAGGAAGACAGATCGACGACAGACGTCCACTTCTCCATAATCTACAGTAGGCCCAATAAAGCTCATTCAAAACTTTGACTTGACACAGCAGATTACCCCTGCTCTAGTCATCAGCCTATCACAACACAGCAGATTACACCTGCTCTAGTCATCAGCCTATCACAACACAGCAGATTACCCCTGCTCTAGTCATCAGCCTATCACAACACAGCAGATTACACCTGCTCTAGTCATCAGCCTATCACAACACAGCAGATTACCCCTGCTCTAGTCATCAGCCTATCAGAACACAGCAGATTACCCCTGCTCTAGTCATCAGCCTATCACAACACAGCAGATTACACCTGCTCTAGTCATCAGCCTATCACAACACAGCAGATTACCCCTGCTCTAGTCATCAGCCTATCAGAACACAGCAGATTACCCCTGCTCTAGTCATCAGCCTATCAGAACACAGCAGATTACCCCTGCTCTAGTCATCAGCCTATCACAACACAGCAGATTACCCCTGCTCTAGTCATCAGCCTATCACAACATAGCAGAGTACGCCTGCTCTAGTCATCAGCCTATCAGAACACTTTTAGCTTGTTGAAGCAACAGATACCCACCAATGATACGAAGGGGGAAATCAGTACTATTGTTTGAATTTTCATTAAGAGAAAGCACTGCTGGTATTGACACTGAGTATTATATCCATTTCAAATTCATAGTATTTGATACCTGTTGCAAATTAGGCTTCAGATTTTTAGCATAGATTCTTAACGATACTTTTGACAACTTTTCCCAGCAGGCAGGACTTACCCTGTCTTTATCACACACACACACACACACACACACACACACACACACACACACACACTTACCCTGTCTTTATCGTCGGCCACGTCACAGAGCACATCGTCTAGGTCCAAGATGCCCCCATCACCGTGCTCCAACCGGTGCACCTGCAACCAGTAGCTGGCATCCTGGACCAGAGAGAGAGAGAGAGGGAGGGAGGGAGAGAAGCAGGACCAGAGAGAGAGGAGGGAGGGAGGGAGAGAAGCAGAATCATTCACAATTGGCTGGAATCCAACATCCACTCCATTTGACATGTATCAAATCATAATACATGATAATAATAATAATACAAGTACACAGCAATACGATGGAACTGTAAAGCTCCCCACACATGATCCAAGGTGAAACAGGCCATCGTTTCCTGTGGGGGGCGCACTGCCTAGCCTAGGTGTTGCGCACCGCTCGAATTTGCCACCGTGCGCTGAGGTCAAAGTTCAAATTGTTTCAACGTTGACCTCCTTATGGTTAGCGCTGACCTCTCTCCGCTCTACCTCGTGGTGAGAGAAGAGAAGATGGCTTCTCATGTGAACGCAGCTTTAGGATCCCTGTTTCTGCTCACTGCAGGTGCAAAAAACTACGAGGATGCAGCAACGAAAAATGGAATACGAAGCAAAAGAGGTTAATATAACCAAGTGCAACTGACAATGTCAACACGACAACACTGATACTCTATGTATGGATGCTGTGCTACACATCAGTACACTGATACTCTATGTATGAATGCTGTGCTACACATCAGTACACTGACACTCTATGTATGAATGCTGTGCTACACATCAGTACACTGATACTCTATGTATGAATGCTGTGCTACACATCAGAACACTGATACTCTATGTATGAATGCTGTGCTACACATCAGTACACTGATACTCTATGTATGAATGCTGTGCTACACATCAGAACACCAATACTCTATGTATGAATGCTGTGCTACACATCAGTACACTGATACTCTATGTATGAATGCTGTGCTACACATCAGTACACTGATACTCTTCTGTATGAATGCTGTGCTACACATCAGTACACTGATACTCTATGTATGAATGCTGTGCTACACATCAGTACACTGATACTCTATGTATGAATGCTGTGCTACACATCAGTACACTGATACTCTTCTGTATGAATGCTGTGCTACACATCAGTACACTGATACTCTATGTATGAATGCTGTGCTACACATCAGTACACTGATACTCTTTGTATGAATGCTGTGCTACACATCAGTACACTGATACTCTATGTATGAATGCTGTGCTACACATCAGTACACTGATACTCTATGTATGAATGCTGTGCTACACATCAGTACACTGATACTCTATGTATGAATGCTGTGCTACACATCAGCAGTAGCAGCACAAGAATGAATTAAATGAAGAATAAAGGAGAAAAGGATGAAAAGTACAAGATGAGAACAATACAACAAATGATGAAATGTGGGCAGTATGAAACATGTTCAATGTGTGCCATATCTTCTTATATTATTAGTTAAAATTGGCTAAGTGGAGCAGCGGTGGTGTGTGTCACGATTGTGATGTCATCAGTGATGTCACTTGAGCAATTCTTCCTGGCTGAGGCCTTATAAGTGGTGGGAGTATAAGTAGGGAGAAGAGGGCAAGTGGCGCATCATCTCCAGAGTCTCCACCCTAGCATAACAAATGAGGAAGATAAGATACAATGAAAAAAGTGAACAGTGTGAATTGATTTGAAAAGCAGCTTTCTTGACAGATAAAACAGGCAGTCAGAACAGTAACCTGAGTAGAAGTAAAGTGTGTGTGTATAGAAACACAGGGGCCAGCAGGGGAACTACAGTACCACACCTACCCTAACACTAACCCTAACCACACCTACACTAACCCTCACCACACCAGCTACTGGATAATTTCTTGTCAAAAGGTTTGACATGTAAAAACACGTGCAAAGGTCACTTACAAGCTGAGCACGGGGGCTTGAACCTGCAACCCACGTGCTGGTAGGCACACAATCTACCGCTGCACCACCCGGGCGGGCGCCCCCGGCTAATTCACTGTGTGTTGACATACATGTGTGTGTGTGTGTGTGTGTGATGTGTGTGTGTGTGTGTGATGTGTGTGTGTGATGTGTGTGTGTGTGTGTGTGTGTGTGTGTGTGTGTGTGTGTGTGTGTGTGTGTGTGTGTGTGTGTGTGTGTGACACAGTATGAGTTAAGACATGTTGGGCCCTGAGGGTTACAGCCTCATTACCCACTTGTACAGTCCCACTTCACTGCTCTGCCGAGCAGCCTGAGATACCATGATGCTGCATGATGCTGTCATCATCATCATAATCACATCATCATCATCATAATCACATCATCATCATCATCATCATCATCATCATAACTCCACAAAGTATCAGAAGATGAAAGCATCGCCTGAGAGAAGAGCAGACATTTGAAAGGGAAGTTGAAGGCACATTAGTGACCCCCCGCTGTCCTCCTCATCTGGATAGTGGGAGGTCGACGGCAATTTTTTATCCAATCAGAGAAATGTTGACATGTTCTGGGAAACGGAAGGTCAGATTGCGATGCCTATAAAGGACTATGTACTATTTTTTCACCCTGAATCCAACGCTGCCATCTGAGTCTGAGTCTACGAGTTACGGTTGCAGAGATACGTCTGCCACAGCCTGCAGGACTACAGGAGAGAGATAGAGGACAGCGAGGGGTTGGGGGTTTCAAGTCACTGACCAAAGAATATAGAGCCATTTAACACTTATTTGAACACAAAAACATCACTGAATGCAGCTTTTAAGCTTAATTTATACTTATTAGAAAGTGTTGCTCAGCACATGGTCGCAGACGAAAAATAAAGTGTCGCTCATGGTGTTGGATTTATACTTCAGTGAACGTTCGCCTCGGTTCAGCGGTCACGTGACACTCGAACGCTATAGTGCTGCAGACAGCCAAGAGAAGAGAGGGAATGCACAGTGAAACCACCTCGGAGGCAAGATGTAACGTACTTGGCTGCAGCCGCATATAAACGACACACAACTCACATCCTCTCGCTCTGGGAAATGCACAATGTTCTTTGTGATTTTCCCGAAGTCATACATCAAGGACAGGCTGATAAAAATAGCGGGGACACGTTCATTCATTTCAATCGAGCGAAAACCAAAACAAGGAAGTCGTGCGTGTGGCCGTATAGCCAATCAGACTTGCGCGACACATCGTGACGTAGTCAGCGACACTAGACATTTCACCAGGTAGCAGACACTGCTGCTCGCCGACACTTGAAAGTGTCGACTCAAGTCCTCATTTCTGTCGGCGACCGTTTCAAAAGTGTCGGCAGACAAAGCATAAATTGGGCTTAAGGGGAGTGAGAGAAAATGATCAGAGGTGGAATGAAGCAAAGGAGTAAGAGAAACTAGGGGTGTGGGCGAGAATCAATACAGCATCGTATGAATATTTTGCGTGGCAATATTATCTCGATGCTAAGTATCGATATTTTAAAATCTCACTACTATAATAAGATGGTTCCACGGCGGAGCAATATTTTTAATTAAACGTAATGTTTTGCTTTGAAGAAAAATGTAGTTTTTACTGAACTGAAACTAATATGAGAAGGTTTACACAAGGGTCCTCCATGATCATCTTATTTGTAGGTGGTGTGTGCTGCTGTTCATATTGTCACATCGTGGGCACAGTGTTACAGGAGAAGCGTGGTTGCTTGATATCACAGTATCATGTTATTGTTACGTCCCTAGTCGCTGGGTAAACAAGCACAGACCCTGCACACCCCACAGTGGCCACCGGGCAGCCCCGTTAGGGCGGGACATACTCCACGCACGCTTCCAACCGCAAGGGCCGTGCGGCATCGCGGCACTGCAGCCCAAAAGATCATGTATACAAAACACAGATATTTTATTCATGACAGACTGCCACTGTGAGTAAACTGGGTTAAGATAGTAAGGCTCTCTCTGTGTGTGTGTGTGTGTGTGTGTGTGTGTGTGTGTGTGTGTGTGTGTGTGTGTGTGTGTGTGTGTGTGTGTGTGTGTGTGTGTGTGTGTGTGCGTGTGTGTGTGTGTGTGTGTGTGTGTGTGTGTGTAAAGGTCTCTCTCTCTCTGTAAAGGGACTTTCCAACAGACCTGCTGCTGAGTGGAAATCAAACTGTTATCTGAGAGAGGTGGGAAGTAGACTGTTCTCTAAATCTGCATCTGTCAACAAAGCAATGTGCACATACTGTAACATAACAAACTGGAGGCGTGTGTGTGTGTGTGTGTGTGTGTGTGTGTGTGTGTGTGTGTGTGTGTGTGTGTGTGTGTGTGTGAGAGAGAGAGAGAGAGAGAGAGAGAGAGATTGGACAGGAAGACCAATTACCTTCATGATCTGAGGCCATGTTTAGACGACAACAGTCTCTGCATAA
The DNA here is from genome assembly GCF_964638095.1 of Poromitra crassiceps. Lineage (NCBI taxonomy): Eukaryota > Metazoa > Chordata > Actinopteri > Beryciformes > Melamphaidae > Poromitra > Poromitra crassiceps. The sequence continues at coordinate 6,314,653 of NC_139635.1, read as the reverse complement.
AACGGCAATTGCATTCTCACATTTGCGTTTATACACAGCGTTTGTGATCACGATGTGCGTGCAGACTGAAGCCGCAAGAAACTCAAAGCAGCGTCAAGTGAGCAAGAATAACATTGAACCTTCTGGTTAAAACCTTCACAATAATGGTAATTAAATAAACTAATAGCCTTATTGATGCATGTTGCAACATTTTCTTTTTGTGTGTGATCCGAAATACACGGAAGACATAACACAGACAACTAAAAGTCAATTTTAACACGTAGTGAGTCGACGGCCCTAATTTTTATTTACCCAGTTATAAATTACGCCTTTATTTTGAAGGTAAAAACGCCTAGCTTCCTCCATTCTGTCTATTTCTAACGGGCTTGATTTAGCTTTGTACATGCGGACGGGCACGCACTCCTTCAGCGCTCACAGCATCCCAGGTGGGAATCGAACCCAGGACCTTCTAGCTGTGAGGCGACAGTGCTACCGCTGTGCCACTGTGCCCCCCAGGTTTTGGCCAAATGTTAACGGGCTAAAGTACAGACTGTCTTTGGAGTATTGGAATATTGTGGAAGAGATAGACTGGCCTGAGAGACCAGCTGCAGACAGCAGACATCACCGGCATCACCACCTGTCTGCCTCACTATGCTCTCATTGGCTGAAACGCATCACCTGTCTGCCTCACTACGCTCTCATTGGCTGAAACGCGCTGATGTGACCACATATGATTTGAGCATTCCATTTGTACTGGGTAGGAACCAGGACTCTCCCAGATGAGATGTCACCTGCCCTCGGGTTTCACCAGCCCCGACCTCAAGATCCAAGATGGCAGCTCCCACATCAACAATAGTGAAAGTTGTAGTAAGTACTGTTAGTGTTTATTAGCACTTCTGTCTTATTTGTGTCTCATTAAATCAGTACTGTTGTCTAACCTCTACCTGTGGGCATGTTGCTACAGTGTTTGTATGCGCAAAATACGTTGTTTATCAACTGTTATTGCCAACAATGGCTAGCCTGGCTGGTTTCCTCGGTTTTACTGGAATGCGGTCAACTTGGGTGTTTACGCCAATCAACTGTCTGGGATATTCCTAGTTCCTCCCAATAATAAGAAGCACCATCAACCTGCTCCAAAACCTGCTGGCTGAGGGCTCGGAGCGTCTAGTCTGAACTTAGCTTCTCCATTCAGACTAGACGGGTCCAGCCGGGTCACTTCCAGCCCAGGAGTGTGTTAACGTTTGGATTGGAGGAACTGGCTTTTGGTGGTGTTGATGACAGGGTGTGTGTGTGTGTGTGTGTGTGTGTGTGTGTGTGTGTGTGTGTGTGTGTGTGTGTGTGTGTGTGTGTGTGTGTGTGTGTGTGTGTGTGTGTGTGTGTGTGTGTGCGTGTGTGTGTGTGTGTGTGTGTGTGTTGCGGTCACCTATACCAGGCTTAGATAGTATGTGTCTGCTATGGCTAGGCAGGGCAAGCCACATCAAAGAGTGAGTAAAATTGTGTGTGTGTGTGTGAGTGCATGTGTGTGTGTGTGTGTGTGTGTGTGTGTGTGTGTATGTGTGTGTGTGTACGCGTCCGTGTGTGTGTGTGTATGTGCGTTCGTGTACGTGTGTGTGTGTGTGTGTACGCGTCCGTGTGTGTGTGTGTGTGTGTATGTGCGTTCGTGTCTGTGTGTGTGTGTGTGTGTGTGTGTGTGTGTGTGTTCATGTCCGTGTGTCCATGTGTGAGAGTGTGTGTGTGTGTGTGTGTGTGATTCCGTGAGGCCCTGTTCACCTAGTAAAAATAGCTCAGTGTAAACATCACAGAGCCACACTTAAGAGAAGCCATAGTAAACAAGGTTACAGTGTGGCAGAGCTGGAAAACACACACACACACACACAGGGACACACACACACACACACACACACACACACACACACACACACACACAGCTCTCTGTGATGTGGGCAACTCCACTTAAAATGGACACATACCAACACTCTGCTACCACCTCCTCATCCCAGTGAAATGTTCTATGGTCTCTCCTCATTCTGAATATAGCTGAATGGCCTGGACACATACCATACACACACTCTGCTACCACCTCCTCATCAGACTGAACTGTTCTATGGTCTCTCTTCACTTGGAATATAACTGAATGGCCTGGTTTGACCAAGTTAAACTCTTTTCATAAGGCTTTTATGAAATGTCTAAGGGAAAAATGAATGGGCAATGAAATCCCTTAGGTCCCATGCGGAACCCGTAAGAGGGCTTGACTTTGGCGCTGTATATGACATTTTCATTGGTTACTCTTTGTTTTCAAATGCATTCACTTTACCTATCCTTCATACCTAAAACAGCTTTTAGTTGCATTTAGATCATCTTATTCACTTAGGCATTAACTCAACAACCACTTTTTATTCTCCCTAAAATCTCTAAACAAATTGGGAGACAAGCTTTTAAATTCAAACCACCATCAGACTGGAATCATTTGCCTGACTCATTTAGATCAATTACTTCTTTTCATATCTTCAAGACTTCATTGTTTGTTTTTCTTAAATCGAGTTGTTCTTGGTTTTGATTGTCTTATTGTATTATTCTATGTCTAGTATATCAGAATCAGAATCAGAATCAGAATCAGAAAGACTTTAATAATCCCCGGGGGGAAATTGGGACAAATCACATATTATGTCACATATTATGTCTATATAATATAGTCTATACTTAAAGGAGAATTTCGGTTTTTTCGAACCTGGAGCCATCTCCTGCCATTAATTATGATTTGTCCACTCACCTGGCGATCCCCGCGGCGTATCTGGGCGTCCTAGCGTTGTTTTGATATCAATAGCGTCCAAGTCAGTCGTAAAGTGGAGTTGATTTGGGGCCAAGTGTGAGCCTGTCTTTCCTGCATCTAAATAGCTATTTTTATTCCCTTTTTCGCCAAATATCGCCAGAATCTGATCCGTCAACATCCACCACAGTGATATTTCACCCCAGGCCATTTCCTGGACTCTCACAGGGATCAAATTACCTCAAACGTGATCTAGGTCACCAAGTCTCGTGAAGTCCCGCGATACTTTCCTGTCGACTGGCCAAATACAGACAGGACGCTTTGCGGTCGTGGTTTTAGCGTAACCTATGTGGGGTTTGGCATAACCTTCGTTATTTCGAATCCCACATAGGTTACGCCAAACCCCACATAGGTTACGCTAAAACCACGACCGCAAAGCGTCCTGCCTGTATTTGGCCAGTCGACAGGAAAGTATCACGGGACTTCACGAGACTTGGTGACCTAGATCACGTTTGAGGTAATTTGATCCCTGTGCACTCCAGGAAACAGCCTGGGGTGAAATATCACTGTGGTGGATGTTGACGGATCAGATTCTGGCGATATTTGGCGAAAAAGGGAAGAAAAATAGCTATTTAGATGCAGGAAATACAGGCTCACACTTGGCCCCAAATCAACTCCACTTTACGACTGACTTGGACGCTATTGATATCAAAACAACGCTAGGACGCCCAGATACGCCGCGGGGATCGCCAGGTGAGTGGACAAATCATAATTAATGGCAGGAGATGGCTCCAGGTTCGAAAAAACCGAAATTCTCCTTTAACTATGTGGGAAAGCCTCGTTTGTATTGATGTCTGTATAGATGAATTGATGCTTGAGATGGTGGGAGAGCATTTATGTGTGTATTTGTTAATTGTTTCGTTGAATGTTACCTTTGTTTTGTATGCATGAAATGTTTCATGTATTGTGTTGGAGGACCCCCTCGTAAACGAGATGCTGCATCTCAAGGGGCTTATCCTTAAAATGTCTATATATATATAGAAGTGTTCTGACACACAGCATCCCTCGTAGGGCCATATGAAATGAGTTTTATTTTCTCCAAATTCAATTATTTTCTCTCATTTTAATTTTAATTTAGGGGTTAGATCGAAAATTTTGCTTCATGACTTGGCTCTCTCAGACAGCCTCTTCGACATGTTTCTCAAAACTAAGTTGTGAGGTGATGTTAGGGTCCCCCTCTCAAAAACACCCCAATCCAAAGTAGAATTGTTTCTCTAGGCCTATTTTACAATGATGAAATCATTTAGGCAGTGGTGGAAATGGCCAGGTTTTACTCTGGGAACCCTACTTATGCAGGATGGGGGTCCCTGGACGGGTCCCGGCCGGCCCCCCGCCATTTCTGAATGCTTGACTGTTTTCTTTATTTTTATTGATTTTACTCATCCTACCATTACTGTACGTTAAAATGTCTCTTTTTTTTTTTACAATATTTTTATTGCAAAGCAAGGCACAGTTGTACATTGGTAAATAGTGAAGCAATCATATATCTATATATTTTTTTAATAGAAAAATAACGATAATATGCAACTTAGAAATTACAGTTTTCTTTTCGCCCTTTTTTTAACACCAACACACAAAAATGAATAAACTCAGAAAAAAGACAGAAAACAAACAAAAAAACTAAAACACACACGCACTCCAAAATTACAGCGTGGTGAATGATGTTTTTTCGAGAGAAGAAATTATATATATATATATATTACATTACATTACGTCATTTGGCAGACGCTTATCCAAAGCGACTTACAATATCACATTTTTGTCAGCAATAGAGCAATCAACTATGCAACACAGTCTATGACAACTACAACTTTTGAAGGAACAGTGGTACAAGTTTAGTTTAGGTTAGTAGGTTTTTTTTTTGTTTTTGTTTTTAAGAGAGAAAGAAGTTAGATCAAGAAGGGCCCAGATGGAGCCTGAAAAGGTGAGTCTTTAGTCTTTTCCGAAAGATCAGCAGTGATTCGGCCATCCTGACCGAAGGTGGAAGCTCGTTCCACCTTTGAGGTGCCAGGGACGAGAAGAGTCGCGAACGGGATGAGCGACTTTTGAGCCCCCGTAGTGGAGGAGGGGCGAGGCGTCCTGCACTGGTGGAGGAGCGGAGGGAACGGTATATATATATCAGGGCTCGACGTTAACTTTTAAAAGTGGTTGCCGGAGGGGCAACCTGGCAAGAGCTTATGGTTGCCCGAATAAAAATATGGTTGCCCAATTTTAGTCGCCTTATATTTTGAGTACCGTAAATTCCGGACTATAAGCCGCGGCTTTTTTCCCGTTTTTTGGCCCCTGCGGCTTATATAACGGTGCGTCTTATCTATGGATTTTTTCAGAAAAAAAAAAAAAAAATACAAATAAAATCTCTCTTTTTTAGCACTCTTTCTAACTATAAATCCACTTCTGTTTTAATTTCCTCTCTTGCCCTCTTTTCACCACACCACGGACACTGTGTGCACTGTAAAAATAAACAACGGTGGTGTTGTGTTATGTTGTTTTGTTGAAATGTTACGGTAATACGGTAAATGGGAGCTTCCTCAAACAGCCATTCTCTTTCCCGACAATCCCCTCTGTGCCTGACCACTTACATATGGTAATTACGGTAAGCAAACGGCCACTCGGCCATCAACTCCCTCCCCCGACTACCAGGAGAAAATCACAAACTTCGGCGAATTCACACAAAGGAAGATCAAGGAATATTCCATCGAACCGGAGCAGATCATAAATATGGATGAAGTGCCTTTGACGTTCGACCTGCCACTCACTCGGACTGTTAACAAGAAGCGCCCTGGAGGATTCTTTCACCAAAAAAAAGCTTTGCTCGTTCTCGACAGCATGAGAACGAGCAGTAGAAGCAACACTCTCACTTACCATGGGGAAGGTACGACGCAGCTTTCAAGTTGAAAGCAGTCAATCTCGCATTAAAAGAGGGAAACAGCAGCCGCGCGTAACCTGGGCATCGATGAGTCAATGGTGAGGCGTTGGACGGTGCAGCAGGAGGAACTGTCTCAGCACGGAATATTATAGGAGTGTGAAAACATCCACAATCACCAACGGGTTCCAAAACGCTGGACTGCTGCGGGATGAAGAGGATGACGACGCCACAGCTGGCGCTGAGGGCCGTCAGAGGCTTCAGAGGCTGTTCGATGCCGACAGTGACGAAGAGGAGTTCGTTGGTTTTGAGTGACAATGAAGGAGAGAGGAGAGTGGTTGACGAAGCCACCCTGAACCTGTTCGTTTCCGACACTGAAGATGAGGACTTTGGTGGTTTCAGTACGCAGGAAGAAGAGGAAGACGAGGATTAGTGACTTGACTTCTCTGGTTACAGGTTTGCTGCACATATAGCCTATTGTTGTGTGATTTTGTCTGGGGATTAGTGACCTGACTTTTGTTTTGTTTTGTTGAAATGTTAATAAATGGGAGCTTCCCCAAACAGCGATCTCTTTCCCGACATTCCTCTCTGTGCACGAACCCTTTCATATGGTAATTAAACATCAAAACACCCGCGGCTTATAGACCGGTGCGGCTTATAGAAGAAAAAAATAGTCAATTTTGGTCCCGCGGCTTATAGACCGGTGCGTCTTATAGTCCGGAATTTACGGTAATTAAGATACTATGCAGTCATAAGCCGGCTTAATAATGACGATGTGACAGAAAAGTAAGTATAATAGTCTATAGTATATAGATAGGCCTATTCAGTGCGCGCACCGGGTGTAGTAGTAGTAATAATGATAATAATAATAATAATAATAAATTTGTGTCATTTCGTTTTCTAAACAAATCTTATTTTTTGTTTTTATAATGCATTTGCACTGAAAGGATTTAACTAATATTTGTGAACTTTCATTTTCATATATTTTTTAACAGTTATTGTTCATATTGTGCTTAATTTATTAATTAAAAGCGTTATTGATAATTAAGTAGCCTACCCTCCTCATGTTCATTCAGGGATACTATGAGGTTTGGGGCCCCCACTCTGATGTTGCATAGGGCCCCAAAAGGCCCAGAAGCGGCCCTGCAATCCCTCTCTCTCTCACCCTGTATGACAGGCTGACAGGCCAGGGATGCAAATCATTTCTCAGCACATATACGCGGTGGTAAAACGTTTTTGAAGGATGTCCTGGTCGAGGTGTATGTTGTAGTAGGCTTGTTGTAGGCTACATGCTTTGCAGTATAGCGTTATGCTGGAATTATGCTTGAAGTTTGGGCTGTCGCACGGAAATGAGAGACACTGAATCTTGACGAGGAAACGTGTGGAGCTTTTATACACTGTGTGGGTTTCTGCTCGCGGAAGTCTTGAAAACTCCACTTTGTCCGCTCAGCCGCGTCCACGTAGTTACACAATTCGGGGTGTGCACGGCCAGGCGAAAGCCGTCTGCACAGGAGCCTTGTGGACGGGCGCGTCTGCTGATTTGACTCACTTTTCCGTGCGGACACTCGCCGTGTAGGCTACATGCTTTGCAGTATAGCATTCGTTTTCCGTCCCGTTCAAAGACGCACGGGTATTTCACCTCAATGACAATTTCCTCGTCCTTTGTTTCTGTGCGGGGCTGCGGGCGGACGCGGTTCTTCTTGCGTCTTGCAGCCGCTGTGATTGTGTGCGAGCAGCCCCACCTGTCCAAGTCAGTACTCGTTAAACATACCGCACGTGCAGCATGCACCACGTAGGTTCCGACTGGTAATTAGTAACATCGTTCCGATTGTAACAGCAATACAATGTCACATATATGTCACTCACAACAAGTATTAAAACATTTATTTGGTGTATATTTTGCTGTTTGCTGCTGTACATATTTTGTTGCATGTTAAATCGTGGTTGCCCCTGGGGCAACCAAAGACCAAGAAATGGTTGCCCCATGTTTTTTTTGGTTGCCCGGGGCAACCGGGCAGCCGTTAATGTCGAGCCCTGTATATATATATATATATATATATATATATATATATATATATATAAAATGCATGGGATCCTGCACAAGGGGGGGGGGGGGTGTCGGGCACAGGCGATGGTCTCATGGTAACATCGTGATGTCTAGGATAAGATCCGTGTGTGCACACATTGCATAACTGTTTTTAGCACGGGGAACTCACCGGCACGTGCCGTGCACACAAACAATGCACCGCAGCAGCAGGCAACAGCACCTGTTGTAAACATGACATTAACTACACTTCTTTCCTAATTTCAAAACAGTGTGAGTAACACTACATGTGTTGAAGTGACTTCAATAATGTTCTGAAGTAGCAGCTGTGATAAGATACACAGCTGCATTGACGAGCTCATAGTCAGACAGCAGGGGGAACTCCGCTAACGTCACGCCTCCCTGGATTAATAACATTTAATGGAAACTACCGTAATAAGATCCACACATCGGACGAGAGCAGTTGGATGAAAATCTACCATCAGGACATATGAGGAGCTTTTTAAGTTTATAAGCCTGGAAGCCTGCTCCTTCTTTCAAAATGTGAGTATGTGTTCAGGCTGCATTGGAAGCGCTGCTGTTGTGGATATTCTTAGAGCCACTACACCAGTGATACTCAACTGGTGGCCCGGAATTGCAAAAAAAAAAAAAAAAAAAAAATCAGTGCACCTGAACGCAACATGCAAGATACATGTACCCCCTGAGTAAGTGTCCAAATGTTCATGTCATTCTGGCCAATATTCCACTTCTGTTATAACATTTCAGTCTGGAATATGGAATATCTTTCAATAATCTATGATTTAGCTGCTAAATTGTCAAATACCGCCGTCTGCTCGCTACCCAGGCACTTATGTATGTACTTAACCTAACTAACTTAACCTGACTAACTATCCGGTGTGCACAACATTGTCAGACTAAACTCCGGCTGACACCCCAAAAACCTACAATCCGCTACAGAAAAATGTATATTGATTGTTTATTAACTGGCCCCTGGCCTTCTATCATTTCACAAAAGTGGCCCCCGGGCAAAGCAAGTTGAGTATCCCTGCACTACACAGCAGCATCGCTGAACGCACAACGTTTATGTTTATGTTACGATTGCCAAAACCGATTGATAACGCAAAACACTTGAGTCATTTTCGGTGGAGTTGATCGCATATAAACACAGCTGAAACCACCATGCTGAAACATAGCAGGGGTGTCATTAAGTGTATGAGACAGACACAACACGTCATCTGTACTGTATGCCAGGATAAAAGAGCTTGTGGGAGAAGCATTAGTAATCCTTGCAGCAACAGTTGAGCAGGATGATAAGCAACTCCTCATGTGTTCACTATAGTTTCCTTCACGCTAGCTTGTTAGCATTAGCCGTGGTAACGTTACTTGGTTTTGCTAGTCTTTACTCTTATCATGCTTATAACATCAGAGTGGCGCGCACACCAGACGATGTAAATCATGGCTCTGGAAGTTAAATGTCCGTTGCTTTGATTGAAACTTGAACTACCAAGAGTGAAATGGAAAATTTAATGGATAAAGTTTGGCTATTTCTCCATTTGGGTCGGGTTGCCAGATACAGCGATGGTTCCAGCACAAAGACTGCTCAGAATGCACACACAACCGCCCAAGCAATGCAGGTCTATTCGAGGCAACTGATGTGTGCTACCTAAAAGCACATGGTTTTTGTTTACATGGTGATGAACGTAAATATTGAGGTAGGAAAAATTGTTTTAACACATTGAGTGCCAGCGACGCCATATGGCGTCATTAGAAATTTACCGTAGGCTGCCAGCGACGCCAAATGGCGTCAGTAACTCCAAATTGTTTTTTTGACGGGGGGGTGTCGATCTAAGCTTCTTACGTCGCCTCTAACAATATTGTAGCTATTGGAGGTCGATAACCTATTTTACAAACCCATTAGGTGGCGACAGCACTCTCCTGATCAGAGAAAAAGGAGCCAAACACACAGAAGAAGTCGCTGGGGAAAAGGAGGAAATCGCATCGCATCCGTCCGTATGCATCGACGTGCATGAAGCACAACGAGCACAACGCCAGCTGTTCCCGCAGCAGCAGCATCCGCTGTCACAACTGAGCACCTCCGTGTACGCTGCCACAGCACATCCGCATAATCTGTCTTATTATTCTCAACTGGAAGAATAGGAGCCCGTGACAAACACGCGGAACGCTGTAAAAATGCTGGATGTCGCGGACCCTTCACTGTGCAGAGCAAACTCAGTAGAGAGCCAACAGACACACCCAGGAGGAGGCGTGTGCAGTTGGGGGGGGGGGGGGGGGGGGGGGGGAGCACGCAGAGCAGCAGAGCACCATACAACACTTCACCCAGACAGACCCAGACAGCAGGACAGGATTACAGGAGGATGGGTCGGTTACATGGCATTTGACACAGGAGGAAGCTGTAACCAGCAGCGCACGCAGGGGCCAGTGCTGCTGGTTACAGCTCAAAAATATTATTCTGCCAAACAAAATTCCCTGGCCTTCACTGTTTTATTGAAGGAAATTATTTTTGAGGTGTGACTACATCAGAAAATTAGCTTCAGAGTCAGTGATGTGCTTGAAATGTTTAATTTCACAAAAGGCTCATTATCTCAGCTCGTAGAAAAAAAGGTCTGTTTTTCGTTCAATCAAGCTATCTTCTCCGGCTCATAACTAAAGAACGGAAAATGGGATCAATAAACTTTTTTTTGCAGGTGATAGAAGAGAGTCTCATCGTTATTTGTGCGTGTTCAGTGTTTACATAGTAATTATTAAAGAAATTATATGACTGTTTTAAAATGCATTGCGGCCTATGTGGCACAGCAAGCAACCTTTTGCCCAAGGGCCGTGGCACTCAAAGTGTTAACCAGGACTTAGATGGATGAAATGCATGTACACTGGAAACTTTTAGACATAGAATACTGCTATAAAAGCTGATATAAAAGGGGGGCGACATATAATACTGCTACAGCCTACCAGCTGCCATTAAAAAATAAATACAAAAATGGCATGAAAACGCTCTATTGTCCCATTAGGATGCAGTGTGCTCACTTTCTATGTGTTGAACATAACAAACAGGAAGCACAATGGCCCATAACAGGAAGTGAACAGGGGAAGAGTGAAGTTTGTGCCAACTGACAATAAGCTTCTGACTTCCATGTGGGAGTTCTATGGGCAGCGGGCTCAGTTTTACAGCCAGAGTGAAGTTTCTGCTCATATGAGATGAGACGAATGCTAGCTTGACAGGAAGGAGCAAAGGGAAGAGGGGACAAGCAGAGGTCCCTTGACCTCTCACCTCAACATGATATCTGAATGAAAATGGGTTCTATGGGTACTACCCATGAGCAACAACTAAAATGTTTATTTTTGATGTTTTAATATGGTGAATATTTTGGTTAATTTTTTTTGGGCTGGGCCCCAGAGTTTTCCACCTTATGGGCAGCCATGGTTACAATGACATGGTTACAGTTTGCTTTCCTATGTAGGGCTGCAACTAACAATTATTTTCATTAACGATTCATCTATTGATGTTTTTCTTCCGAAGCATCGATGAACCATTTAGTCTATAAAATGTAAAAAAAAATGATGAGAATGCCCAACACAAGTTCCCAGAGCTCAAAGTGTTCTTCAAATTTCTATTTTAGCTTGACCAGCAGCCAGTTAGTTAGAAGTATTCCTTTTATAATAATCTCACTACCATAAGGGTTTGACTCACGGTGCACAATTGCTCAACTGGAATGCGCAAAGCAAAATTATGTCAGAATCAGAATCACTTTTATTGCCACAGTATGCAAGTTACATACGAGGAATTTGTCTTAGTGTCTGTATGCAGCGTAGTGGTCACATCAATATACAGATAAGAAGTAGGAAGATAACTAAAGACAATCACAAAGTTGCAAGTGCAATCAAATCGAGTAAATATATACAATATGTACATTTGAGTGGTGAAGTGTTCTGTGGATAATAAATATGAATTTACGTTGAATTTACATGAGATTTACAGTTAAATAGGCGTTAAATAGGCAGTGGATTTACATGAATTTACAGTCGGGGTTAAATAAGAGTGTCTGTATGTGTCTGTATTGAATGTACATGAAATTTACAGGCTAAGTTAAATAGGCATTAAATGTGCAGGGAATTTACAGTTGTTTGTCACAGGCAGGGAGTAAAGTACAATAAACCTAGCATGCTAACCAGAGTTCTCCTTTAACTCATTCAGTGCCAGCCACTTTTGGAGAACGGATGCTCCCAGTGCCAGAGTTTTCAGAGCGTTTTCAGTGATTTCTCGAGGCCCACAGAATATTGTGTGATATTACTATGTAAACACCGAACACGCACAAGAACGAGCTGGCTCTATTGTATCATCAGCAAAAAAAAGTTTATTGATACCATTTTCCGTTCTTTAGTTATGAGCCGGAGAAGATAGGTTGTTTTCAGCGTTTTCAGGCTTTTCAAATTATTAGCTGAGATAATCCGCCTTTTGTGAAATGCAGCATTTCAAGCACATTCACTGAGTCTGAAGATAATATTTTCTGATGTAGTGACGTAGTTGTTGTGTGATGCCCTGCGTGCACCACCCCCCTCCCCCCCTCCCCCCGTAAACTCCTCCCCACACTGCACACAGCCTCACGCAACCATTATATTTTCGGAGTGCTGCATTTGTGTGCTGCTGTCGGCTCTCAGCGCCACAGCAGGGAAGAGCCAACCCGGATTGCTGAATGGTTTGGCGTCAGGGGCTGCTTTCCTGTCTGCTAATCGGGTGGAGAAACTATACAGACAGACAGACAGACAGACAGGGACAGAGGGGCTCAGTTGTGAGCGCGGATTGACTCCTGTTCGGAGCCAATGTCAGCTCCCGCGACAGAGCAAATGGCTCTGGGAGCATGCATCGGGTTGTCTTTGATCCACGGCTTTTAGGCTGTTTCTCGGACCTGTCTCTAATCTGGACTGCACCGAGCAAGCACTGTCGCCACCTAATGAGTCCGTAAAATAGGTTATACACCTCCAATAGCTACTATAGTTGTACAGGAGCTGCGGAAGGCTTTGATCGACGTCCCACCGTCAAAAAACGCATTGGACGTCGAAGGACGTCCGTGGCATTCTACGTCACTATTTAATTGGACGTCGAAGGACGTCCATGGCATTCAATGAGTTAATGAGCTTGAAAATGGCGTTCGAGAAGTCACAGTGACTTTGACCACCAAATGTAATCAGTTCATCCTCGAGTCCAAGTTGACGTTTGAGCCAAATTGGAGGAAATTCCGTCAAGGCGTTGCTGAGATATCGCGTTAACGAGGTTGGAAATAGCGTTCGTGAGGTCACTCACAGTGACCTTGAACTTTGACCTTTGACCACCAAAATCTAATCAGTTCATCCTTGAGGTCAAGTGGACGTTTGAGGCAAATTTGATTCAATTCCGTCAAGAAGTTACTCAGATATCGCGTTAACGGTCACCCTGAAACCATAATGCCTCCGGCCTGGCTATCGTCGGTGGTGGTGGTGGTGGTGGTGGATGATGAGGTGGATGATGAGGATGATGATTTGACAATGATATATTGACGTTTAAAAATGCTGCATATTATACTGCTCTTTCAAGGACATACATGTACAAACATATTACATAAATTAACGGCGAACAAACTTTCAGATATGGGGCCTGACTTTGCATTCATGCATAATGTGTGTGTGTGTGTGTGTGTGTGTGTGTGTGTGTGTGTGTGTGTGTGTGATGTGTGTGTGTGTGTACATTTATGCCTGCGTTCACATCATCCTCTGCCTCCCTCTCTCTCTCCTGCTCTGTCACAGTCTCTCTCTCTCACTACACCACACGTCTCCATCACGTTATTAGCATGGCATGTCTACTTGTGCAGCCAAATCACTTTACAAATAGAGTACAGATCTACTTTTACAGAACACAATCAATCAAAAACAATTGCACACACAAACAATGAAACAAAGCCATGTTCTTAGTAGGGATGTAAGGGTTGGCGATATATCGAATATACTCGATGTATCTTGGCTTGTGTAGTAAATGACTATCGTGAACATGGAGTATAATTCACCTTTCATCTTGTTGTCAGCTCTCTTCCTCTCACACACAGACAGGGAGGAGGACTCACATGCACACGCCAAACGTGTCAGACACACTCGCCCGCGCTACGTGACGTCAGACACTTGACTCGACCAGAAGAGAAAGGCAGCATGGAGAGCGAGAGCAAGAGCCTGGAGAGAGCTAGTAGGAGAGAGCTAGTCAGAGCTAAACGCTCTGAATATAATCAAAATAATAGTGCAGCGTTACGTGTCTACCACGGTTATACATAATATCAGCGAGAGAAAGTTACAGTACACCAGGTGTGTATCACCACCAGGTCACTGGTCACTTTTTCCCCCCAATACATGATTTATTTTTTCTCACTTTCTTTTTTGCATTGTATTATGATCCATAATTAAAAGAAACAACTGCATGCCATGTACTTCCATTATATTTTATTTGATTTAAAAAAAATAAAAAAATAAAAATAAAAGATTGATTTTTGACATTTGTGAATCGATGCAGAATCGTGCACGTCCGCATCGCGATGCATCTTATAATCGATTATTTCTGACACCCCTAGTGCATCACCCCCAGGTGTGCATCACCAGCAGGTGTGCATCACCAGCAGGTGTGGATCACTTCACCAGCAGGTGTGGATCACCACCGACAACGCGAGTAACATAATGAAAGCAGTGCTTTAGCCATCGGTTGCATCTTGCGATTGCGTAGACCTGCACGATACAGCCACTATTTATTTTTTATATACGATTTCTCGTGCAGCCCTAACCCCGCCCTCGTCTCCTAACCCCGCCCTCATCTCCTAACCCCGCCCTCGTCTCCTAACCCCGCCCTCGTCTCAGAAAAACAGAAAGGGAGGAAGAGAAACCCATTGGAAACAGCACCTCAGCAGCCGCGTGCCTCACACACACACACACACACACACACACACACACACAGACACACAACAATGTCTCCATTGAAAGAAAGCCTCATATCTGATTAAACCAGGCCGGCGCTCCACAGTTTCACTCTAAAAATAGTCCTAATGACACTACGAGCACAGAGGTCCACACAGAAGTCCACACAGAGGTCCACACAGAAGTTCACACAGAGGTCCACACAGAAGTCCACACAGAGGTCCACACAGAAGTTCACACAGAGGTCCACACAGAAGTCCACACAGAGGTCCACACAGAAGTTCACACAGAGGTCCACACAGAAGTCCACACAGAAGTTCACACAGAAGTTCACACAGAGGTCCACACAGAAGTTCACACAGAGGTCCACACAGAAGTTCACACAGAAGTTCACACAGAAGTTCACACAGAGGTCCACACAGAAGTTCACACAGAGGTCCACACAGAAGTCCACACAGAAGTTCACACAGAGGTCCACACAGAGGTCCACACAGAGGTCCACACAGAAGTTCACACAGAAGTTCACAGAGAGGTCCACACAGAAGTTCACACAGAGGTCCACACAGAAGTTCACACAGAAGTTCACACAGAGGTCCACACAGAGGTCCACACAGAGGTCCACACAGAGGTCCACACAGAAGTTCACACAGAAGTTCACACAGAGGTCCACACAGAAGTTCACACAGAGGTCCACACAGAAGTCCACACAGAAGTTCACACAGAGGTCCACACAGAGGTCCACACAGAGGTCCACACAGAGGTCCACACAGAAGTTCACACAGAGGTCCACACAGAAGTTCACACAGAGGTCCACACAGAAGTCCACACAGAAGTTCACACAGAGGTCCACACAGAAGTTCACACAGAGGTCCACACAGAGGTCCACACAGAAGTTCACACAGAGGTCCACACAGAAGTTCACACAGAGGTCCACACAGAAGTCCACACAGAGGCCCACACAGAAGTCCACACAGAGGTACACACAGAGGTCCACACAGAAGTTCACACAGAAGTCCACACAGAGGTACACACAGAAGTCCACACAGAAGTCCACACAGAGGTCCACACAGAGGTACACACAGAAGTCCACACAGAAGTCCACACAGAGGTCCACACAGAAGTCCACACAGAAGTCCACACAGAGGTCCACACAGAGGTACACACAGAAGTCCACACAGAGGTCCACACAGAGGTCCACACAGAAGTCCACACAGAGGTCCACACAGAGGTCCACACAGAGGTCCACACAGAAGTTCACACAGAGGTCCACACAGAGGTCCACACAGAGGTCCACACAGAAGTCCACACAGAGGTACACACAGAGGTCCACACAGAGGTCCACACAGAGGTCCACACAGAAGTCCACACAGAGGTCCACACAGAAGTCCACACAGAGGTCCACACAGAAGTCCACACAGAGGTCCACACAGAAGTCCACACAGAGGTCCACACAGAGGTCCACACAGAAGTCCACACAGAAGTCCACACAGAGGTCCACACAGAGGTCCACACAGAAGTCCACACAGAAGTCCACACAGAGGTCCACACAGAGTTCCAGTGTGTGTGTGAGCCACAGTGTGTGAGTGAGCCACAGTGTGTGTGTGAGTGTGTGTGTGAGTGAGCCTATCCTGCTGGGATCAGTTCTCCAGACTGCATTAAGCATGTGAAGAACTATCATTACTTTATTAAATTCTCAATTCCATGATTCCGTCTGTGATTCTGTGATGACAGAAACTCTAGGGCTCTACCTCAAGACCTCACTGGCCCGCTCCACGCCCCTGCTCTGTCACTAAACACACTGGTCCCTGTCAGAAGATACTTGCCACCGCCCAGGCCTCACAACTTGCTCTGTGAGAAATGCATCAGGCCTAAAAAAAAAAAAAAAGTTTGGTTCCTGTTGGTTGTCAGTTGAGGTGACGGGTCGGTAGGGAATTTTTTTTTTATTTTTTTTTATGCAACTTTCGGCCTGGGCAAATGAGTAAGTTGCTGTGCACGAAACGGTTTTCTCGAAGGCGGACGGAGTCGCGGTACTTTGAGCCATCGAGGGCACAGGTTCTAGCTCTGCCATGCACTTCAGTGCTAAATACCTGAATTGAAATAAAGCCATGACACCACTGAACCAAGCTGCTGAGTGGGGGTCGACACCACATTGCTGGCGATATCCGTCCATTTGTCAGCTCTGTCCACTGCTGATACGAATATACAAGGGCACTGTTTAACTTCCTGAAGCACGTTTTCAAATGATTTTAACCCCAATCTCACAATTCTGGTTGGCACGCTAGTGCTGCATGGGCAGAGAAGCGACACAAAGCACATGTCCTTCATGCTCCCTGCCATTTTCCTTTTAAAGTATCCGTAGTGAAAAGCACCTTCCCGCAGTGGCAAACCCCGCCCCTTAGCGCCACCGTCAAATCAACAAGCTCATAAAATAAATTTGGGTCACATGTAAATTGACGGGTCGGTCGGAAACCGGAACCGAACAAAAACATTTTTTAGGCTTCAGGAAGACATTGGTGGTTTCCATGTTTAATTGATCAGTGGGCCTCCTGTCCTGTGCAGTGAAACCCAACACAGCCTGAGAGGAAGAGAGGCCAGAGGGCAAGAGATGGAGAGGATAGATAGAGAATGATCTGCAGGAAGACTAGAACACATGATTCACAGAACCACAGAGGGAGGGAGGGAGAGACAGAAATGGGGAGAAAGAGACCGACAGAAACAGAAACAGAGAGAGAGACAGAAACAGAAACAGAGAGAGAGAGACAGAGATCCAGAGAGAGAGACAGGTTTTTTTCATGCATAGAAAATTCAAATCTCACTCCGCCTCCAGCTCTCGATGGGTGAAATAGGGCTGTGAATCTTCACTGGCCTCACGATTCGATTACGATTCAGAGGGCTACGATTCGATTCGATAACGATTATCGATGCATCTCGATGCATCTTAAATCGATGCATCTTAAATCGATGCATCACTTTTTTCCCGAATACATGATTTTTTTTCTCACTTTCTTTTTTCTCACTGTGGCTACTTTTAAAATAAAAGTGCATTTAGAATTGCATTGTATTATGATCCATAATTAAAATAAACAGCTGCATGTACTTCCATTATATTTTATTTGATTATATAATAAAAAAAATAAAATAAAAAAAATAATAATAATCGATTTTTGACATTTGTGAATCGATGCAGAATCGTGCAAGTCCGCATCACGATGCATCTTATAATCGATTATTTTTGACACCCCTAGGGTGAAACCATACTTGCAAAAACACTACCAAGTGTTGCACTCGGTGGCTTGGTGATGATGAACTAGTAGCTCAGCAACCTATACCAGTAACGTTACACAGATATACATTATTTTACCCCCTAAAGATTCAATCAAATAACCCTTTCATTCATACAGTATCTATCTATCTATGTGCGATCATGTGAAACGCTCCGTGTCTTTGAATAGAATGAAGGAGTCCTCTGGGTTGGGAGTGGACATTAGGGTTGGCACGATGGGACGATGGGCCGACCCCCCGTCGACCTCTGAGCCTTCTTACCCGGGACTCGCCGGCGGCATTAAAACAAGCGCACCCAGTTCAGTTCAGGGAAGTTTCAGGCAACGTTGAAGGTTATCAGTGCCTGAGAAGTTGCTTTGTCTTTGTTTATTTAATCACATAGCAACATGTTGTTGTTTCCAGGAAACCTTTGACTGGCTTTCTGACCTCTGTGGCTCACGTTGATGTTTGTGGCTGTTGCCCAAAATCCCCCCTGTGCATCGCCACGTTCATTCATAATCAGGCATTTGGCCCCTTCCATGAAGAGCATCATTTACACTGCATTTATTCCACTCACTGAAACATGACTCATGTAAAAAAGGCCGTCTGTGGCTGTTATTCTTACCGAGGCCACAGTGTTTTGGAAAGTCCACCGCTGAAATATGTGGGCTATGTGTGGCTCTTCCGTTAGCTACAACACTTCCAGCCCCACGACAAATCTAATCAGGATAATGCAACAATCATGAAGGCCTTCTTATCGGAGCAAATTGCTCATTTTCATTCCATTAAGCATGAAGCATGAAGCATGAAGCATGAAGCTTACTCTGAGAGAGAAATAGCAACACGGACTCATTTGCAGCCAGACACAAAGTGCTCTGTGGCTGCCATTCAAACCAGACCTGGGTCAACACGCTAGCTGCACATTTTCCATGGCGTTTGTTTTAATCCACTTGGAGCACCAGGTGGGTGGGGTTTACAGCATCGGGACAATTCAGACACAGAGAAGTTGTAAATCATACATAAGTGTACTAAATTAAGTTGTAAATCATACATAAGTGTACTAAATTAAGTTGTAAATCATACATAAATGTACTAAATTAAGTTGTAAATCATACATAAGTGTACTAAATTAAGTTTTCTACAACAGCATGAGTGAATACTGGATTCTGATTGGCTAGCAACAGTGGTAAATACGCCAACAATCTACAGTTCGGCTCCAACCGCAGTATCACTCCGCTCCCTGATGCTGACTCCGCTCCCTGTGCTGACTCCGCCCACTGTTAGCCTGTCAGTCTGCAAATCTTTAACAAGGAAATGGCCGATCTGTAACACAAGGAAATGTCTTATTTCGTAGTAACGTTTGATTTACTGGGTGGATTGAGTTTTGAGCAGTGGTTAGATGAAGATGAAGGTGAAGTGAACAAATAACGACATGGTGAAATTGGGGAGAGAGAACTGGCTGAGCTTGAGTTGTCACGAGTTCGGACTAGCGGGAGGTCGGACTAGCGGGAGGTCCGACTAGCGCCCGGACCCCGAACCTGGGACTGTCAAACAAACAAACGCCCTCTGCCGTCACCAGACACCACCACCAAAACGGGCTGCTTTAGATAACTGTTTAAATAACTGTACTTTTACAGGCAATGTATCAATAACTGTGAATCCCGTTAAGGAATAGGTTAGTTGTTTTTTGGCTCAAAGGCAACTAAATGTTTAGTGCAATCATTGATCTTGTGTATGGAACTATATTCTGTGGCGGAAGGATAAATGTATTCTTAAACCAGTAATGATTGTAAATAAATGGATTGGATGTTACAATTGTGTATTTTTTATATTATTTGGTAGCTGTTGTAGAAAACAAATTTACCACTCGAGGTCGGGGATTGTGGGCACATTTACCACTGGTACAGGGTTGTGGCACGAGGCGAAGCCACAACCCCCTCCCTCTCATGGTAAATTTGTTAAGTAAATCATACATAAATGTACTAAATTAAGTTGTAAATCATACATAAGTGTACTAAATTAAGTTGTAAATCATACATAAGTGTACTAAATTAAGTTGTAAATCATACATAAATGTACTAAATTAAGTTGTAAATCATACATAAGTGTACTAAATTAAGTTGTAAATCATACATAAATGTACTAAATTAAGTTGTAAATCATACATAAATGTACTAAATTAAGTTGTAAATCATACATAAGTGTACTAAATTAAGTTGTAAATCATACATAAATGTACTAAATTAAGTTGTAAATCATACATAAGTGTACTAAATTAAGTTGTAAATCATACATAAGTGTACTAAATTAAGTTGTAAATCATACATAAATGTACTAAATTAAGTTGTAAATCATACATAAATGTACTAAATTGTCTCGACTAGTTGTCTTGTCGAGTCTAAACTTTCTGGTCTTTATTATACTGTCATAAGTAATGATCCTTGGCCATCTGGTGCTCAACTCAAACACTAAGAATGATTTCCAAATACTATTCAGTCATGTTCTGCACAAAACAAGCCAGGCATTTGAAAAAGCCTTCTGTTATACTTGTCCAATTCCCCCTGCTGTCCCGGCCGTTGATCCATGCCTCCTCTGATACATGTGCAGTCGCCAGCCGCTTCTTTTCACCTGACAGTGAGCGGTTTCACCGGCAGGATGTAGCACGTGGAAGGATCACGCCACCCACCCCCGCCCCCAAACAGGCGCCCCCGACCGACCAGAGGAGGCGCTATTGCAGCGACCAGGACTCATACCCCACCGGCTTCCCACCCGCAGACACATAAGTACTGCTTCCCGCGGTGGTAGTAGAGTGTTTTTGCCTCTACACTACCCAGATGCCCCAGGGATCGTTAATTGTTTTTTATTGATATTGATCCCATTTTCGAGACTGCTTAACAATCCGAGTCTGTATCGATACCACTATCGATATTGCTCGATCAGTTTGTTTAGTTTAAGGCAGATTGGCAGGCAATTCAATTGAATTGAAAAACAACTTTATTAGACAATTATTGTATGTTTGTGCACCGGTGATTTGATTTAAAGGTCCCAATTCGTGCAGCTGTAACCTCTTAAAAACGTGTGTCTCTGGTCCATAAAACATGATTCTGGATTAATCTGTCGAAAATATAGCAAACCCGTTTGTTGTGACGGAGTTCTCACTCCCTCTTCTGGTTGCTTCCCAAGAACGGCTTGTTTCTATAATATATTCAGAACTAACAGTTCCCATTGGCCGCTGAGGGAGAGCCCGCCCCAGGCTCCCAGCGGCCAATCAGATTAGCGTCTGTGGACCAGCACGCTAGGTTGCGAGTTATCGTTAACTAAACGGTACTACGCTAAAGAGGACATCTCAAAATGCCTAGACTTACCGAATGCACCTCTGCAGTTGCTGGATCACGTACAGTTGGCGTCGCTCCAGCTAGAAGTGTTAATTTTGTGGCTATAGACTAAATAGTGCAGGTAGCTTGTGTGAGAGAGACCCGCGTAGTATGCAGGAGGAAGCTAGTGACGTCCCGATTCCCCCAGATTCCCCTCTGGGCAAACGAAGCGTTTGGGGGTGTGGCTTGGAGGAGACTGCAGAGGGACGCTGGATAGGGACAAATCCAACTGTGGCAGTTCTGAGCGTGTGACCACTCATTACAGGGAGGGCTGACAGCAGTATATATGCATTTACAAGTAAAAACAGCTTTTGCACGGAATGGGACCTTTAAATGATAATCTCTCATCTCTCAACACAACATTACGTGATATAACCTGCTAGTCTCCATAGGAGCATTGATAAGCTTGGACCTTATTGATTTTCGGGTTTTGAGAAGTTTGGAACTGGGTCCGGTCCGGGTCCTTCCCGCGTCTCGATCCCCTCCCATCCCATCTCAAGCCGTCAACAGGGACTCATTTGTGCTTCCAACCAGAATATCTTAGTCATCTTCATCATCATCATCGTCATCACAGCCTATTCTTCTGTGCAAAGAAATTCCTTTGACCATTTCAGAGCTGAAAACCAGAGCAACTGTGTAAATGCTTCCGACAACAGCAAAGCCAGCCTCTTTATAACACTGTGTGTGTGTGTGTGTGTGTGTGTGTGTGTGTGTGTGTGTGGGGGGGGGGGGGGGGGGGGGGGGCATGTTGTGCATGTTGTGCATGCCTTCATAATCCATGGGAGTTAGTGTTTGGGGTCAGATGGGAGTTAGTGTTTGGGGTAGGGATGGGCATTTCTAGCAAAAACACTATTCGAAATTCGCTGGCCAAATTCGAATTTAATTCGAATTTCGAAAATAAATAAAAAAAAATGTAAAAAAAAAAAAAAAAAAAACATTTTTTTTTTTTTTTTTTTTTTTTTTTTTTTGTGAGTGAAATGTTGCATTGTCTCCCCTGATTCTAAGTCTACGGCTTTATTAATTAATATAAAAAGCTTCTGCTGTGGATTTTTAGCTCAAACAAGCATTGCACCACTGAAGTAAAGAACATGTTACATGACATTGACATTTTCGAAAATAAAAAACAGTTTTGACAATCATGAGTGGTTCATTAAATATTTAGTAGGCTCAGGTCTGAGTGCCAAAGGGGTGCCAAAGTCACCCCCTCTCCCTCTTCATGGGATTTCATCTGCCATTAATTTTTCCATAAACCTTGCTTAAAATGCTTATAAAAATTGTTTTACTTGCTCAAACCAAGCGATTTGACTATACTTAGAATCAGGGGAGACAATGCAATATTTCACTCAAAAAAAAAATTTTTTTTTTTTTTTTTTTTTTTTCGAATTTCGAATTTCAATAATAAAAGTCGACCTTGATAATAACAACGATTATTCGAAAATTCGAAATTCGATGCCCATCCCTAGTTTGGGGTCAGATGGGAGTTAGTGTTTGGGGTCAGATGGGAGTTAGTGTTTGGGGTCAGGTGGGAGTTAGTGTTTGGGGTCAGGTGGGAGTTAGTGTTTGGGGTCAGGTGGGAGTTAGTGTTTGGGGTCAGGTGGGAGTTAGTGTTTGGGGTCAGGTGGGAGTTAGTGTTTGGGGTCAGGTGGGAGTTAGTGTTTGGGGTCAGGTGGGAGTTAGTGTTTGGGGTCAGATGGGAGTTAGTGTTTGAGGTCAGATGGGAGTTAGTGTTTGGGGTCAGATGGGAGTTAGTGTTTGGGGTCAGATGGGAGTTAGTGTTTGGGGTCACAGCCTGGGAGAAAATCGGGAGGTAAATTGGAGACACACGTTAGAGAGGCGTCTACAGTTACACCGGCTGTCTGGAGGGCCGGGAAACAAACTCGGCACCGCTCCTCCTTCAGCTTTTCTGATAGAAAAAAACTGTGCCGGTCAATGAATGTGTCCGGCATGAGTTCTGTTTCCCGGACAATTGGAATAAATTCCGGTCAAAGATGAAAATCTGTATTTATTGATCTTAAAACAATTGATAGCAGGCTATAAGCCTGTACTGTAATAAGGATGCTCTGATCGATCGTCACGCGATCGGCAGATTTTCAGCCTAACTATGAGATCGGAGAATTCCGATAATGCTTTATTTGCGGCAATTGCAAAACCGATTGATGACGCAAGAGACGTGAGCGGAGTTGTGGTCAAAATGGTCGCATGCAAAAATAGCTGAAACATGTCAGCAGTGTCATTACAAAGTGTGTCTGTTCTGTATACCAGGATTAAATACCTTGTGGGAGAAGCCACTACTGTAGCACCTTGCAGCAGAGCAGGAGGACTATAGCTCTGCTTGTCATGTCTTCACGTGTTTACTAGTTATCCACGCCCGAGACCCATGCTGCTTCACCGAGGCTAGCAGTAACGTTAGCTCTTAAAGTGACTTGACAATGCAGTTAGCTTGCTACATGTAGCATTAGCTACGAAACAGCCACGTCTCATTAACATTAGTTTGTTTTGCTCGTCTTCACTCGCTTATCCTGGTGAGAACATCAGAGTGCGACACAAAACGATGTAAACAACGGTTCTGGAAGTTAAATGTTAGCTAGTTGCATTGAACCCTGAACTATTATCAAGACTAGAGATGTAACGGTATGAAAATTTCACATCACGATTATCGTGAGCAAAATTATCACGGTTAACGTATTATCACGGTATTCGTAAGAAATTGCTGAAAATGTAAAAAAATTACTGAGACACTCACTGAAATCATTTCTCCAAGGCTGCACGTTTGCATCTGGGAGACGGTTGCCAACTTTGGTTGATGATGGACAGTATTTACCATGTTTTTCAAAGCACTGTAATCACGGGTACCACGGTTTTAATGATAATGAAAATTTTGAAACGGTACAGTTATCGTAAGGATTTTATCACGGTTATCATTAAAACCGGTTATCGTTACATCCCTAATCAAGACCGCAAGAAACGGAGTGTCTTTGGAGGGTCAGGTTGCCAGATACAGCGACGTTTCCAGCACAAATACTGTTCAAAAACTGTCAAAATGCACACAAAACCGGCCAAGCAAATGCAGGTCTATAGAAACCATCTGTTAACATGGAATCTGAGGCGTCTGCTACCTACAAGCCCAACACAAGCACATGGTTTTGTTTACAATCGTCATGTAAATATTGAGGTAGGAAAAAAGAAAACATACATTTTGACCGGGACTTTGATTGATGAAAAGCATGTGAAATGGAAACTGTTAGACCTATAATACTGCTATAATAGGCGATCGTCAACTGGTGATCGGTGGCAAAAATTGATTGGAGCACCCCTAGCCTATAATCTGGATATTGCCGTAAATTCCCTGTGCCAGAGAGAGAAAGTAAACACTGCCCATGTGTTTATATTACCCAGATTATTAACGATACAAAGTGGGTTGATTATCGGTGAAGCCGTCCTTTAATACAACTCAAATTGTGCTGAGAGGATTATTTAGAGGAGAACAGAAACCCTGCAAGAGACACTTCAATAAATACTCAAAAGGATGAAGTGGGAGGAGCAACACTTTTCAATGGAAGGGCAGAAATACAGAAAGGGCCAATAGCAGGAAGTCAGGACAACAGGAGGAGGAGCAGCACAAAGAAGAAGGGATTAAACCATCTCTAAAGCCTGATATCATTATGGAACACTTCCATAGAGCGTGCCTTTTGTTGTTCTCAAGCACAACAAACTGACATGTCCTAGCATGAGATGACAGTGAATGAAGAGAGAAGAAGAGTTAGAAAAACAGGTAAAAAAGAAATATAGACCTCACCTCTGCATTACTAAGGAGGAGAGAGAGAGCGATAGACAGAGAGAGAGAGAGAGAGAGAGACACAGAGAGAGAGAGATAGACAGAGAGAGAGAGAGAGAGATAGAGAGAGACACAGAGAGAGAGAGAGAGAGAGATAGACAGAGAGAGAGAGAGAGATAGACAGACAGAGAGAGAGAGAGATACACAGAAGCCCTTTTCCCACATGCGCTTTGTACCGCAAAATGAACGGAACGTGGTCAAATGCCTGCATGTGGGAAAGGCGCCGTGCCGGTATAAGCGCGACCCCGTCGTCGCGGCCATTTCACCAGTTTTGAGCTAGTCAGAAGAACGGTATGCCGCGATAGACAGACAGGTGAGAAAGGGGTCCAGTCATTTTCCGCTATCAGTGGGCTGTGACTTCGTGGACCAGGTTGCACACAGTAGACAGTCCAACACCAAATACACAGCTGATTGTTCGATATTCCCCTGGTGTTGCGTACCACCAAAGGACTATTGCCAGTCGCAAACGCGCTTCCAGTGGTTTTCGCCACCGGGTGATCTTGCGTGCGGGTCGGACCAGACTCAGCACGTAATACCGGGACATGCGAAAATGACGCTTCCATTCCACGTCGTCAAAATTGTTCAGAGCATCTTCCCAAAATAAATTCCCTCCTGGTCTCTCTCGCTTCCAGACGGCTCTAGTCTCACGCAGCAGCGCAGAGGTACATAACACTGTCATGATCTGTCCCCGGTTTAGTCTATCTTCATATTCTGCGCGACACTCTCATGGGCGAGGTGTACACACGTTGCTTAATGTTCCAGCGGGCATAATCTAATCATTAGCGCACATTAAAGCAAACTGGCGAAATGATCTTGTGATAATAAGAGCAGTAGCCTATGTCAGCTTCATGTGTGGGCGTGCTGCTTTTCCCCTCTCCTCTCTGCTCGCTCTCTGGCCACAGTCCGTCCTCCTCCTTCAGTCACAGCCCGACAGGGACTAAGCAACGTTGCCGACAGCCAAGGCAAGCCCGGACACATCAAATGAAGCCAGTCTGTAAAAAGTGCTTCAACGCGATGCAGGTGAACGGATAAACAAGCAAACTTATTTCACCATTCGGAGTTTTGCCGACACGTCACTCCCCAGTCCCACCCGCTCTGCAGTGCCGCCCCCCCCCCCACATACAGGCAATTTCGCTGATAGATTCCCACATGCCAGAGGAGAGGTGTGAAGGGAAATGTCCGATATTGACTTACAGGTAATTTTCCGGTACGCATGTGGGAAAACGGCTAGAGAGAGAGAGAGAGAGAGAGAGAGATAGACACAGAGAGGTAGAGAGAGAGAGATAGACACACAGAGAGAGAGAGAGAGAGACAGAGAGAGAGAGAGAGAGAGAGAGATAGACAGAGAGAGAGAGAGAGAGACAGAGAGAGAGAGATAGACACAGATAGGGAAAGAGAGGGAGAGAAAGCTGCTTTTTGGTGCTTCTGCCCCGGCTGGCTCGCACAGCATCACACTGATTTCTTTCCCATTATCAGTGTTCTGGCACCGGACCGTGCAAGATGGACCTACCCCGGTGTGGGGCGCAGCGAGCCAGACCGAGCTGGACCCGCCCCCAGTGGACAGCGGTGACATCTCCCCAATCAGTGACGACCCCCGCCCTTGTCCCCTCAAACAGCTGTTGTGTTGCAAAACTCTCATGTGTCTGAGTGGAGTGTTTTAGCTCTCATTACTTTTGTATCTTCTAAATCAGGGGTGTCAAACTCTATTTCATCCCGGGCCACATCAGCCCTCAAAGTGCCAGTTGTTAAATGTAGCACGATATAAATGTATCTCGTCTACTTGTTCTCATATCATAATTGCCTCTGATTCCATTATTATTGGTTTTTAGTAATAACTTAATAATTAATAACTAGCTCTGAAAGCAGAATTGTATGAAAAATAATGGCAAAGTCAGACAACTAGTAGCCTACAACTATTAGAACTAATTACAATTGTATTGCACAAATTGTATTCTTTGCTAGCTCTGACTCACAGGCCACATCAAATGAGGTGGCGGGCGGGATTTGAGTTTGACACATGTGTTCTAACTCAATCTCTGGTTTGAAGATGAACCTCTCCTGTGTTTCGCTTTTAGTTTTAATGCAATGTTTATCTACAGTTTTTAACCACAAGTTTTGTCCATCAGTGACTAGTCACAGCCATACAGCCATATCCGATGCTGACGCTGCTTTGCGACTTCAGAGAGGTCCCAGTTAAAGACACACCTTCAGGCAGGAAGCCCAGTTGTAGTGGAAATACAAATACCTACTGTGCTGTGAAGGTCAGGCCATGTATGGAAAAACCCTAAGAGAGTGTTAAGTGCCAGGAGGTCGTTTGCTGAGGCCTTGGCAATGAGAGCCTGAGTCATCTGGAGTTCAGCGGAGATACGTGATCCTCTGTGAGTGTTGTCATCCACAACTGACCTGCTCCAACTAGCAAGAGAAGCTGCCACACACAACTGACCTGCTCCAACTAGCAAGAGGAGAAGCTGCCACATACAACTGACCTGCACCAACTAGCAAGAGGAGAAGCTGCCACATACAACTGACCTGCACCAACTAGCAAGAGAAGCTTCCACACACAACTGACCTGCTCCAACTAGCAAGAGAAGCTTCCACACACAACTGACCTGCTCCAACTAGCAAGAGAAGCTTCCACACACAACTGACCTGCACCAACTAACAAGAGGAGAAGCTGCCACACACAACGGACCTGCTCCAACTAGCAAGAGGAGAAGCTGCCACACACAACTGACCTGCTCCAACTAGCAAGAGGAGAAGCTGCCACACACAACTGACCTGCTCCAACTAGCAAGAGGAGAAGCTGCCACGCACAACTGACCTGCTCCAACTAGCAAGAGAAGCTTCCACACACAACTGACCTGCTCCATCTAGCAAGAGGAGAAGCTGCCACGCACAACTGACCTGCTCCAACTAGCAAGAGAAGCTGCCACACACAACTGACCTGCTCCAACTAGCAAGAGGAGAAGCTGCCACACACAACTGACCTGCTCCAACTACCAAGAGGAGAAGCTGCCATGCACAACTGACCTGCTCCAACTAGCAAGAGAAGCTGCTACAGACAACTGACCTGCTCCAACTAGCAAGAGAAGCTTCCACACACAACTGACCTGCTCCAACTAGCAAGAGAAGCTGCCACACACAACTGACCTGCTCCAACTAGCAAGAGAAGCTTCCACACACAACTGACCTGCTCCAACTAGCAAGAGAAGCTGCCACACACAACTGACCTGCTCCAACTAGCAAGAGAAGCTGCCACACACAACTGACCTGCTCCAACTAGCAAGAGAAGCTTCCACACACAACTGACCTGCTCCAACTAGCAAGAGGAGAAGCTTCCACACACAACTGACCTGCTCCAACTAGCAAGAGGAGAAGCTGCCACACACAACTGACCTGCACCAACTAGCAAGAGGAGAAGCTGCCACACACAACTGACCTGCACCAACTAGCAAGAGAAGCTTCCACACACAACTGACCTGCTCCAACTAGCAAGAGGAGAAGCTTCCACA
The DNA here is from genome assembly GCF_964638095.1 of Poromitra crassiceps. Lineage (NCBI taxonomy): Eukaryota > Metazoa > Chordata > Actinopteri > Beryciformes > Melamphaidae > Poromitra > Poromitra crassiceps. Next base: position 6,286,016 of record NC_139635.1, on the reverse strand, counting down.
CACAACTGACCTGCTCCAACTAGCAAGAGGAGAAGCTGCCACACACAACTGACCTGCACCAACTAGCAAGAGGAGAAGCTGCCACACACAACTGACCTGCACCAACTAGCAAGAGAAGCTTCCACACACAACTGACCTGCTCCAACTAGCAAGAGAAGCTTCCACACACAACTGACCTGCTCCAACTAGCAAGAGGAGAAGCTTCCACACACAACTGACCTGCTCCAACTAGCAAGAGGAGAAGCTTCCACACACAACTGACCTGCTCCAACTAGCAAGAGGAGAAGCTGCCACACACAACTGACCTGCACCAACTAGCAAGAGAAGCTTCCACACACAACTGACCTGCTCCAACTACCAAGAGGAGAAGCTGCCACACACAACTGACCTGCACCAACTAGCAAGAGAAGCTTCCACACACAACTGACCTGCACCAACTAGCAAGAGAAGAAGCTTCCACACACAACTGACCTGCTCCAACTAGCAAGAGAAGCTTCCACACACAACTGACCTGCACCAACTAGCAAGAGAAGAAGCTTCCACACACAACTGACCTGCTCCAACTAGCAAGAGGAGAAGCTGCCACACACAACTGACCTGCTCCAACTAGCAAGAGAAGCTGCCACACACAACTGACCTGCTCCAACTAGCAAGAGAAGCTTCCACACACAACTGACCTGCACCAACTAGCAAGAGAAGCTGCCACACACAACTGACCTGCTCCAACTAGCAAGAGAAGCTGCCACACACAACTGACCTGCTCCAACTAGCAAGAGAAGCTGCCACACACAACTGACCTGCACCAACTAGCAAGAGAAGCTGCCACACACAACTGACCTGCACCAACTAGCAAGAGAAGCTTCCACACACAACTGACCTGCACCAACTAGCAAGAGAAGCTTCCACACACAACTGACCTGCACCAACTAGCAAGAGGAGAAGCTTCCACACACAACTGACCTGCTCCAACTAGCAAGAGGAGAAGCTGCCACACACAACTGACCTGCTCCAACTACCAAGAGGAGAAGCTGCCACACACAACTGACCTGCACCAACTAGCAAGAGAAGCTTCCACACACAACTGACCTGCACCAACTAGCAAGAGAAGAAGCTTCCACACACAACTGACCTGCTCCAACTAGCAAGAGAAGCTTCCACACACAACTGACCTGCACCAACTAGCAAGAGAAGAAGCTTCCACACACAACTGACCTGCTCCAACTATCAAGAGGAGAAGCTGCCACACACAACTGACCTGCTCCAACTAGCAAGAGGAGAAGCTTCCACGCATAACTGACCTGCTCCAACTAGCAAGAGAAGCTGCCACACACAACTGACCTGCTCCAACTAGCAAGAGGAGAAGCTGCCACACACAACTGACCTGCTCCAACTAGCAAGAGGAGAAGCTGCCACACACAACTGACCTGCTCCAACTAGCAAGAGGAGAAGCTGCCACACACAACTGACCTGCTCCAACTAGCAAGAGGAGAAGCTGCCACACACAACTGACCTGCTCCAACTAGCAAGAGGAGAAGCTTCCACGCATAACTGACCTGCTCCAACTAGCAAGAGAAGCTGCCACACACAACTGACCTGCTCCAACTAGCAAGAGGAGAAGCTGCCACACACAACTGACCTGCTCCAACTAGCAAGAGGAGAAGCTGCCACACACAACTGACCTGCTCCAACTAGCAAGAGGAGAAGCTGCCACACACAACTGACCTGCTCCAACTAGCAAGAGAAGCTTCTACACACAACTGACCTGCTCCAACTAGCAAGAGGAGAAGCTTCCACACACAACTGACCTGCTCCAACTAGCAAGAGGAGAAGCTCCCACACACAACTGACCTGCTCCAACTAGCAAGAGGAGAAGCTGCCACACACAACTGACCTGCTCCAACTAGCAAGAGGAGAAGCTGCCACACACAACTGACTTGCTCCAACTAGCAAGAGGAGAAGCTGCCACACACAACTGACCTGCTCCAACTAGCAAGAGGAGAAGCTGCCACACACAACTGACCTGCTCCAACTAGCAAGAGGAGAAGCTGCCACACACAACTGACCTGCTCCAACTAGCAAGAGGAGAAGCTGCCACACACAACTGACCTGCTCCAACTAGCAAGAGGAGAAGCTGCCACACACAACTGACCTGCTCCAACTAGCAAGAGGAGAAGCTGCCACACACAACTGACCTGCTCCAACTAGCAAGAGGAGAAGCTGCCACACACAACTGACCTGCTCCAACTAGCAAGAGGAGAAGCTGCCACACACAACTGACCTGCTCCAACTAGCAAGAGGAGAAGCTGCCACACACAACTGACCTGCTCCAACTAGCAAGAGGAGAAGCTCCCACACACAACTGACCTGCTCCAACTAGCAAGAGGAGAAGCTGCCACACACAACTGACCTGCTCCAACTAGCAAGAGGAGAAGCTGCCACACATAACTGACCTGCTCCAACTAGCAAGAGGAGAAGCTCCCACACACAACTGACCTGCTCCAACTAGCAAGAGGAGAAGCTGCCACACACAACTGACCTGCTCCAACTAGCAAGAGGAGAAGCTCCCACACACAACTGACCTGCTCCAACTAGCAAGAGGAGAAGCTGCCACACACAACTGACCTGCTCCAACTAGCAAGAGGAGAAGCTCCCACACACAACTGACCTGCTCCAACTAGCAAGAGGAGAAGCTGCCACACACAACTGACCTGCTCCAACTAGCAAGAGGAGAAGCTGCCACACACAACTGACCTGCTCCAACTAGCAAGAGGAGAAGCTCCCACACACAACTGACCTGCTCCAACTAGCAAGAGGAGAAGCTGCCACACACAACTGACCTGCTCCAACTAGCAAGAGGAGAAGCTCCCACACACAACTGACCTGCTCCAACTAGCAAGAGGAGAAGCTGCCACACACAACTGACCTGCACCAACTAGCAAGAGAAGAAGCTTCCACACACAACTGACCTGCACCAACTAGCAAGAGAAGAAGCTTCCACACACAACTGACCTGCTCCAACTAGCAAGAGAAGCTTCCACACACAACTGACCTGCTCCAACTAGCAAGAGGAGAAGCTTCCACACACAACTGACCTGCACCAACTAGCAAGAGGAGAAGCTGCCACACACAACTGACCTGCACCAACTAGCAAGAGAAGAAGCTTCCACACACAACTGACCTGCACCAACTAGCAAGAGAAGAAGCTTCCACACACAACTGACCTGCACCAACTAGCAAGAGAAGAAGCTTCCACACACAACTGACCTGCTCCAACTAGCAAGAGGAGAAGCTGCCACGCACAACTGACCTGCTCCAACTAGCAAGAGAAGAAGCTTCCACACACAACTGACCTGCTCCAACTAGCAAGAGGAGAAGCTTCCACACACAACTGACCTGCTCCAACTAGCAAGAGGAGAAGCTTCCACACACAACTGACCTGCACCAACTAGCAAGAGAAGAAGCTTCCACACACAACTGACCTGCACCAACTAGCAAGAGAAGAAGCTTCCACACACAACTGACCTGCTCCAACTAGCAAGAGGAGAAGCTTCCACACACAACTGACCTGCTCCAACTAGCAAGAGGAGAAGCTGCCACGCACAACTGACCTGCTCCAACTAGCAAGAGAAGAAGCTTCCACACACAACTGACCTGCTCCAACTAGCAAGAGGAGAAGCTTCCACACACAACTGACCTGCTCCAACTAGCAAGAGGAGAAGCTGCCACGCACAACTGACCTGCTCCAACTAGCAAGAGAAGCTTCCACACACAACTGACCTGCACCAACTAGCAAGAGAAGCTTCCACACACAACTGACCTGCTCCAACTAGCAAGAGGAGAAGCTGCCACACACAACTGACCTGCTCCAACTAGCAAGAGGAGAAGCTTCCACACACAACTGACCTGCTCCAACTAGCAAGAGGAGAAGCTGCCACGCACAACTGACCTGCTCCAACTAGCAAGAGGAGAAGCTGCCACACACAACTGACCTGCTCCAACTAGCAAGAGGAGAAGCTTCCACACACAACTGACCTGCTCCAACTAGCAAGAGGAGAAGCTTCCACACACAACTGACCTGCTCCAACTAACAAGAGGAGAAGCTGCCACACACAACTGACCTGCTCCAACTAGCAAGAGAAGCTGCCACACACAACTGACCTGCTCCAACTAGCAAGAGAAGCTTCCACACACAACTGACCTGCTCCAACTAGCAAGAGGAGAAGCTGCCACACACAACTGACCTGCTCCAACTAGCAAGAGGAGAAGCTTCCACACACAACTGACCTGCTCCAACTAGCAAGAGGAGAAGCTGCCACGCCATCCATAGCATGGATTGTATGTCTGGCTCAGAGGCACTTCAGCAGGGCGGATGCTTGCTGTCATGGGTGCTTGACGTTCTGTTTAACGAGGGTCTCCCAAATCACTGCCAACGTCCCGCTCCCTAAGCAGTGTAGCAACACTAATGTAACAACGTCCCGCTCCCTAAGCAGTGTAGCAACACTAATGTAACAACGTCCCGCTCCCTAAGCAGTGTAGCAACACTAATGTAACAACGTCCCGCTCCCTAAGCAGTGTAGCAACACTAATGTAACAATAGTCCCGCTCCCTAAGCAGTGTAGCAACACTAATGTAACAATATAAATGAAAATAAAATAAAATAAAATATAATGGAAGTACATGCAGTTGTTTATTTTAATTATGGATCATAATACAATGCAATTCTAAATGCACTTTTATTTTAAAAGAAGCCACACAGTGAGAAAAAAGAAAGTGAGAAAAAAGAAATCGTGTATTGGGGAAAAAAGTGATGCATCGATTTAAGATGCATCGAGATGCATCGAGATGCATCGATAATCGTAATCGAATCGAATCGTAGCCCTCTGAATCGTAATCGAATCGAATCGTGAGGCCAGTGAAGATTCACAGCCCTAGTATAAACATCATGGTATACTGTATACCTTCACAGTACAGTATGGTATACACATCATGGTATACTGTATACCAGGTACCCCCAGAGTTCTGCAAGTTAGATTTCAGACTTTTTAAGAACTTTTTAATACCACCAAGAATTACAATTTTATCACCAACTTTAACTTTACTGCCATATTGCCAAAAGTATGAATGACATAATGGATAAACTGTATGCATTTTAAGCCATAGAAAATCATTATTTACCAAGTACTTGAATGTAATAAAACATTTTATTATAATACTCACTTTCAAATTTAACACACAATAACTTTGTAAGGGGATGTGTGTACTCTAATAGTATTAAATTAAAAAGATGCATATTTATCACATTAAGAGTCCCACCCATCTCTTTTTCTGCAACTTCTATTGTTCTAATATTACATCTCTCCCAGTTAGCACTATCCCCGAATCATAAGACTGTCAGGAAATAGCCTACGTTGTCCCCTTAAAGTCGAGCTGAACTGTTGAAAAACATTTTTACATTTGTGTTTACCTGACTGCCAAACCAATTTCCCCCCGGGACAATAAAGACATTGCACTGGTTTGTCACAAATTGCTGTACAGACGAGAGCAGCAGCAGATAGGAGAGAGACGGCGTAGCGTAAACATGTAAGCACACAATATGAGAACATTATAGCAGCACTAAAAACATTAGCACTCAATGCTAAGAGCACACGTCCTCCACCTACAAGACCTTCTCTTCACCAGTCAGACTGACGCTATCGCCGCACAAAGGAAAAGCAACTGACACAAGGAGCTAACAGAGCCGCTAATGTAACGTTTTTAACATACCTGGCTGATTCCACAAGACTCCACCCTGACTCTCCTCTGCAGGGCATAGTGGTGTTTCCACATCTCATCACACACACACTACACACACACACACACACACACACACACTCTCCGGTGGCAGCTCAGTGCTCACCCTGTGTGCAGAGCTGCAAAGGGCTTGTCTGTGCACATACCACCTTAGTGCCAAGTAGCATTATGCTCACCTAGACTCATGTTTGCAGGCGTGTGTCGTGTGTGTGTTTGTGCATGTGACAGTTTATACACGTGTGTAAGCTCGTCCGCATTTGTGCTTGAGCCTGTGTGTGTGTGTGTGTGTGTGTGTGTGTGTGTGTGTGTGTGTGTGTGTGTGTGTGTGTGTGTGTGTGTGTGTGTGTGTGTGTGTGTGTGTGTGTGACTGAAGTCCTGGGTTTCTGAAAGAGGACACACACTGCAACATGAGAAGCTGTTCTCAGACTTCAGAGTGGATCAGATATCTGGCCACAGTGGTTATTGGTTATTGATCCCCTGGTGGAGCAGCACTGTAGCTCTCAGCACGACACGAGGTGAACTGCATCATGGGAAAGTGTGATGACACGTGAGCTCCACTAGCGAAACCTGATTTGTGTTTATATGCCTTGTTTTGACAGCTATATCACGTAATGAATAAGCGCTTCGTGTGCCGTCGTTTTGCCCATATTGACCCTGAAACACTGAAACTTAATGTACATTAAATTGCTTTAGGCAGAATGACGGTGGAAGTTGCCCAAACTGCCAATTGAGTGCTGGGGATAACTTTGGGATGGGATATGCAAACAGGTATGAGGACGGCTAAGTGTAGAATTACACTATTTACACCTATTTAATAATGTATGCAACAAAAATCACAAAAGTGCTTTAGTTGTCGCACCTTTTCACATAAAAAATTCATTTTTCAAGATTTCATTAATAACAGTAATCTACAGTTTGCTGACATCACCTAGTACTATTAAATTTCTACCCCATTTCAACCAATCATATCATGACTGATCACGACATACTCAAGTATGTGACCATATCGTATCGTGAGTTACTCCACGATTCCCACCCCTACCCGCAACCCATCCGCTATTAATCAGAATGTTTATTTTTATGATCCGGCCCAGCCGCGGGGCGGGATGTTCGCGGTCAGCGCAGTTATAACTGCGGCCCGCGCATCACTAGTGCCTAGTGTCTGTAACCTGGCAGGATTTCTAGCCCATAAACTAACTACTAACTTGGCCAATAACATACAAAATAAAGCAAATGATAATGTGTAAGAATGCAAAGAAATGTAACTGGCTCGTTAAACTCGCATTCCAGGATAACGTTAATGTAAGGGGTCGCCCCCCGGAGATTCCAGGCGGGCAGGCAGCACTCACTCATGCATCGGATTGTCCGCGGATCCGTAGCGCCACAACACGCTGAATCCCACTCGATTTGGGGACAGAACACACCAGGATTGGCCAACGCCAAATCAAGTCCCCAGAATTGTCAAATCAAATCATCGACACGCTATTATGGCCCGCCTCTCAACCCTGTCATCTCAGACAAGATTTGTTTTCAGACTCTGAAACGTCTCCGACCCACGCGCCGCTTGGGTTCTGTTGGGTTCAGTTCATCTTTAACAATCACACATCTCATGTGAAAGATTTTCAAGGCGCAATTTAAGAAAGTGCTCTTATTTTCAGACTGCCCCCCCCCCAAATCTATAAAAAAACCCTATCTGAAGAACAGAAGGGGGGAATCCCCCATCCCCCAGTTTGCAAAGTGAATTTTAAGCCCTGTAAGATGATCTAAATCTGAAAGCAGCAACAAGGACCTGCATTACTGAGATTAACAAAACAAGACCAAGCCATACGATCTATGAGCCCTGAAGATCCACAAAGACACAAAGCGATAGCGAGTTGAATGTCAGATGGAGGAGGAGGAGGAGGAGGAGGAGGAGGAGGAGGAGGAGGAGGAGGAGGAGGAGGAGGAGGAGGAGGAGGAGGAGGAGGAGGAGGAGGAGCAGTGGTGAAGCAGAGAACAGAGTGGCCAGTGGACAGGTGCATGGAGACTGATCAGATCAGATCACATGAACAAAGCAAAGCCATCAGGCGGCTCAAAGGCCTTCACACATGTGTGTTGGAGGATCTGGTGCCACGTTCCACTCTTCACTTCCAAATGTCTTCTTTTGTCCTGACCAACAGTCCACAACACAAAGAGGCCATTTACACCTGGCGTTAACATGTGGTTTCTGCCATCAGATTGCAATCAGATTGTATTTTATCACTTCAGCCTGATTCCATTTACACCTGGCGTTAACATGCATTTTCTGCAATCTGATTGCAATCAGATTGCAGAAATGGTTGTCCTCTCAATCCGCATAAAGTTGGTGTATCCAGATTGAGAGTAGGGCCGCCACAAACGATTATTTTGATAGGCGACTAGTCACCGATTATTTTAACGATTAGTCGACTAATCGGATCATATCGCACAATTACTCAATCGCTCTGATTTAGCTATCATCAGCTTCTAAATTTAGCTTCAAGTTGTTTTAAGCATGTGCCAAAAAAAAATAACAACTAATAATAACAATAATTAATGATAATAATTCACTCAAAAATAATATTTTCATGAACTTTAAAGTTTAGAGCATGTAGCAGCATATTTATTTCTGGCATCAATGTACTTGCATGTAATAAATGTAATATAGTGCAAATTGCAAAACTGCAAAATAGTACACATTGAAATTGAAAACATATAGTGCAATGAAATATGTACTATCCATTGAATGAATAATGCAAAATAAAATTAGGGCACTACTACGTGGCATGGAAATGGAACCAAAAACTATTCACTGCAACCAAAATATCAACAAAAATAAATAAGTTTCAGTCTTCTCAGGCATCAAACACATTTTTAAATGTAGTAAGTAGAGAGTGCTGTTAAGAGAGCTTAACGTTGCTATGATGACAACGTTACAGCAAGGCTTTTAACATTAATATCGTTAGCCAATAGCTAACGTTAGCAGCTAAAACTTAATGTTGCGGTTGGCAGTGAGCTAACAAGCTAATTAGCTTTCATCTGCCTTCGCCACAACGTGCTTCCTTTTGAGATGCTCGTGCATCATACTCGTGCTGCCATGATAAGAGAGTTCAGCTTATTTAGCAGATTTTGCATTTCACATTATTGTGGGTGAAATGCTCCCACACTTTGGACGTAGTATGAGGACGGCTAGACATTTTTTCTGTGGAGCACTGGGAGCAAGCTGCAAGCTGCTTGTTGTTCCGGTGATGTCACGTTTTCCCCGGATGATGGGTACTGCACATGTGCATCAAAGACAGGACGGAGACGTCTGGAGGCCAGGCCAGCCAGTGAGGCCATCGCAGGCAGCAGCTTCGGGGAAACAAAACAAATGTTTTTTTGTTTTTTTCAGCTAAAAAAAACATGCGATGACGTCAATTACCAAATACGTCGGCAACGATTTTGGTCATCGACGTCATCGCGACTAGTCGACTAATCGTGGCGGCCCTAATGCATTTAAAGTACTGGACAATACATTGGCTACCAGAAATTCAAGACAATCAAGTAAATATTTGCAAGCCAATTAAGTGGAAGTTCCTGTAACTGACGATCTCCAAGCCATCTTGGTGCAAAGTGCAACCCATCTGCTCCTTCAAGGTGAAACAAACAGCAGGTAGAGTAAAGAGCATCGGAACCTGTCTGAGCTGTGTCATGTGACATCAGACTTGAGGCACGTGTTGCTTCACTGCTATCAGGTGACCATCTTGAGGTTGCTCTCTAGATGTTTGTGGCAGTATGAGGTGGGAGGAAGGATATCCTGTCTGTCAGTGGAGGAGGTCTTCCAGACAAAACATCCAGCTGCTTTAGAGAACTGCTTCCACCGATGTGACTTCCTCTCCCCCTCCGGCCCTAAGGAGCGCGTTGCTGCTTTCATCCAGTGGTTGAAAGAAGCTCGTCAGTTAACATGGGCCACATCTTCTCGTGTTACTAGGAAACCTGCTTGAAAGCTAGTCGGCCTACAGAGCCGTTTACAAACAGGACATAATATGCAAAGAAGGCAATCTGCATAAAACGAGGGCAGAGTTGTCACACATTTGGTTTACCTGCACATTCCAGGATTACCATCTTTTTTTGTCATATATTTTTTTAGATAATAAAGATACTTGCCAGCTTTTCTGGGGGAAATCCTAATATGGCCATATGATTTCCACAATGCAGAAAACGTGGGCAGAATCACTGAATTTGGTTTAACCCTTGTACCCCCCTTATATTTTTTGCCTGTTGCACTCCCTCATCCAGCAGCTGGATATTGATAGTCAATAGTTATTTGTTATATTCATAATAATTATTATAATTATTATTATGATTTTTTTATTGATTCTTATCCATTGGTAACTTCATCCCTCATATCAACATTTCATGCTTACTCAGAATTTTAACCCCTCAAATGCCAGTTTACTGTACTTACTGTACAATCAAATTTACAGTAGAAAAGACAAAATATGATTTTTTTGCCTTCCCATCAATGCCACCTGGATATCCCCTTGTGGGATTATTTTAGCCTTGGATTTGTCACATTTTTCGGGAAGGAATTATTTTCTTACTTATTTCATCTTTTGAGAATTGCAATCCTTATTATCCATCCATATTTTTTGCCTGCCGCGCATGCGCCAGATATTGATCGATAAACGACGAAACGCGCCGGCTCTGTGACACGGAAGTCCACAGGAAGTATCTGGAAGACGACCCAGATGTTGTTCATGAGTGATCTTTGACATCCGGGTGACTGGCCTGTGGTGACCTGCTCCTCAGAGCAGCACAGTGCGCCCAAGACAGGCAGACATCCGCAGCGGACCCTGCAGCAACATTAGCCGAGAAAGAGCCACGTTTCACGGCATTGGATTTACTGTGCAACGGTGCTTTGAGCGCACCTCAAACCGGGAGCTCTAGAAAGCTCCTACAACTACAGAACACGACGATATCAGAGATCTAGAAACAATTTTCGACGCTGAATCCAGCCATGCCATTGGTGAGTCTCTTCGACGAACGAGCGCGGAGATACGACGTACTTTCAATGAAGGTAACTTTCAGAAAAAATCATGAAAATGCCAATTTTCGACTGCCAGCTAATTTTCACAAAAAACATAAGATAGCTTCATTGATCCATCAATCTCGGTCTAAAGGCTTCAAATCAGTAGTTTGCACTGGAAAATCCGGGTTCCCAGGTCATGTGACATGTTGCTATGACGATCACTGTAGTGCAGTGGTTCTCAAATGGGGGTCCGCGGACCCCCAGGGGTCCGTGGCACTTTGCCAGGGGGTCCGCGAAAAGTTTTCAGGTAATTTTTTTTTTTTTTTTTTTTTTTTTTTTTTATTAAAAAATAAAATGCCACATGTTACTCATTCCTTCTCAAACTACTTCCAACATGGTGCTAGTCTATCAAAATATCTTGGCTGTCATTGATTGTGTTGCATAGTGGTTTTCTGTACTGTTGACAAATTGTGATATTGTAAGTCGCTTTGGACGAAACAAAAGCGTCTGCTAAGTAGTAGTAGAAAACTTTAATGTTCTCCAAGGAGGCAATTTGTTGTACAGCACAGTACATGAGGACACAAACACATTAAAATAAAAACATACACAACTCATAAAAATCATAAAATCATCTGTAGTGGTCAAAAATACTACAAAAATACGCAATAATGCTGTGTATTAAAGTGCACGTGTTAGCAGCCTTGCATATTTAAAGTGCATATCTGATAACAATAAAACAACAAATAAAAACTTCAGCTTCCCTGAAACTCACATCTTATTTAGCTGGATGATTGACATGGGGATAAATGAATGTTTCGCTCTGTTAAACGCTCTGCTAAATGACGTAATGTAAATGTAATGTAATAAAAAAATATATATATATATTTTTTGCAAAATCTTCATAGTTCAACGAAAATACTTTATGCTTTAAATCTAAAATGGTTCATGGATTACATTCTAATAACAAACCTATCAAATTAAAAGTCAAGCACGTTACCGTGGAAACAATTAAGCTTAGCCCAAAATCACAAATCAGAATGAGGGGGTCCCCGGTATATTTTCTATCTTGTAAGGGGTCCTTGGCTGAAAAACATTTGAGAACCTCTGCTGTAGTGTATATTTCATATCAAACTGCATACAATTGGCTGCTATGCCAGCACTGATCAAATAGTGGGGCGGGGGCAAACACAATAGAAGCTACAAATTTGATGTCTTGACTCGAGCTGAGAGGTGTAAGATCAGAAAAATAATTATTTTTGGGGAAAGTGGCTGGGAGTCGGAAAAAAAATGTTGTATTTTTGCAAAATTAACATTGAAATCAATGGGAAAAATATGCAATGGATTTTGAAGGCTTGTAACTCCACCAAATGTTCAACCAACTCCAAGGTTAGATATTAAGGTCAAATTTAAAGGTATTTGGTCCAGGATGCCTGCTGAAAAAAAAAAAAAAAAAAATTTTAGTAAAAATCTTAAATCTTAAAGAATCAGTACATAGTCAAAAAACTCATCTTAAAGAATCAGTACATAGTCAAAAAACTCATCTTAAATAATCAGTGTACCGAGTCAAAAAACTCATCTTAAATAATCAGTGTACTGAGTCAAAAAGTAGAGTAATCCTATCGCTATCTCCCCACTGAGATCAACGTTTCTTCTCGTCTCATCTTAAAACGACACTAGTAGGAACAACGGTTTAGATTGTGTGTGTGTGTGTGCGTGTGTGTGTGTGTGTGTGTGTGTGTGTGTGTGTGTGTGTGTGTGTGTGTGTGCGTGTGTGTGTGTGTGTGTGTGTGTGTGTCTGTGCGTGTGCATGTGTGTGTGAGGAGTACACTGTAGCTCTCTCACCTACACGCCTCACAGATGTGCAGTGTTCACACAAAGCACTCTCTCTTCATGTTACACACAAACACACAAAACGTCCTTCAAGCACAAATCTCTATTTTCTAAAGGTCATGGAAGGAAGGCGGTTGGTTTGTCGTTTTGCAATCCGTCAGGTGGAAACGTGCTGCACACACCTCACCCATTCTCCCTCTCATCACACGTGAATAGAAGGCTTGTTTCACACAAGTGAGTCACTTCAAACTCAACGGCGCCCCCTTGAGAAAGGACCTGGTGACACCTATACCCGCCCCCCCCCACCCCACCCCACCCCATGTCACCTAAAGATCCCCGATGTCACCTCCCCCCCTCCCCCTTCTCTGAGTACAAACTGGATTTGGGGGCTCGCACCGGGAGCAGTGACAGTTGGTCAGTGGGTCGGTAGCGGTGCATCATGGCATCATTTTGTAACACATGGAGCCACGCCCACACGGTACAGAGTCACAAATATAGCTGCCAGTGTCATGTGAGCGCTCCACAGAGCATAGGCGTAACTCCTGTCGGCGCTGATGGCATCAGGTTACAACTCTGGGCTCATGGAAGAAGACAGAAATAAGAAGGCTTGTTCGGAGGCTGAGATATGTCCTGTTATAACTGCTACAGCAGAGAGAGAGAGGGAGAGATGTCCTGTTATAACTGCTACAGCAGAGAGAGGGAGAGATGTCCTGTTATAACTGCTACAGCAGAGAGAGAGAGGGAGAGATGTCCTGTTATAACTGCTACAGCAGAGAGAGAGAGGGAGAGATGTCCTATTATAACTGCTACAGCAGAGAGAGGGAGAGATGTCCTGTTATAACTGCTACAGCAGAGAGAGAGAGGGAGAGATGTCCTGTTATAACTGCTACAGCAGAGAGAGAGAGGGAGAGATGGCCTGTTATAACTGCTACAGCAGAGAGAGGGAGAGATGTCCTGTTATAACTGCTACAGCAGAGAGAGAGAGAGAGGGAGAGATGTCCTATTATAACTGCTACAGCAGAGTGAGAGAGGGAGAGATGTCCTGTTATAACTGCTACAGCAGAGAGAGAGAGTGAGAGATGTCCTGTTATAACTGCTACAGCAGAGAGAGAGGGAGAGATACTCTGTTATAACTGCTACAGCAGAGAGAGAGAGGGAGAGATGTCCTGTTATAACTGCTACAGCAGAGAGAGAGAGTGAGAGATGTCCTGTTATAACTGCTACAGCAGAGAGAGAGAGGGAGAGATGTCCTGTTATAACTGCTACAGCAGAGAGAGAGAGAGAGGGAGAGATGTCCTGTTATAACTGCTACAGCAGAGAGAGAGAGGGAGAGATGGCCTGTTATAACTGCTACAGCAGAGAGAGGGAGAGATGTCCTGTTATAACTGCTACAGCAGAGAGAGAGAGGGAGAGATGGCCTGTTATAACTGCTACAGCAGACAGAGAGAGGGAGAGATGTCCTATTATAACTGCTACAGCAGAGTGAGAGAGGGAGAGATGTCCTGTTATAACTGCTACAGCAGAGAGAGGGAGAGACGGAGAGATGTCCTGTTATAACTGCTACAGCAGAGAGAGAGAGGGAGAGATGTCCTATTATAACTGCTACAGCAGAGAGAGAGAGGGAGAGATGTCCTGTTATAACTGCTACAGCAGAGAGAGAGAGGGAGAGATGTCCTGTTATAACTGCTACAGCAGAGAGAGAGGGAGAGATACTCTGTTATAACTGCTACAGCAGAGAGGGAGAGGGAGAGATGTCCTGTTATAACTGCTACAGCAGAGAGAGAGAGTGAGAGATGTCCTGTTATAACTGCTACAGCAGAGAGAGAGAGAGGGAGAGATGTCCTGTTATAACTGCTACAGCAGAGAGAGAGAGGGAGAGATGTCCTGTTATAACTGCTACAGCAGAGAGAGAGAGAGGGAGAGATGTCCTGTTATAACTGCTACAGCAGAGAGAGAGAGTGAGAGATGTCCTGTTATAACTGCTACAGCAGAGAGAGAGAGAGGGAGAGATGTCCTGTTATAACTGCTACAGCAGAGAGAGAGAGGGAGAGATGTCCTGTTATAACTGCTACAGCAGAGAGAGAGAGTGAGAGATGTCCTGTTATAACTGCTACAGCAGAGAGAGGGAGAGACGGAGAGATGTCCTGTTATAACTGCTACAGCAGAGAGAGAGGGAGAGATACTCTGTTATAACTGCTACAGCAGAGAGAGAGAGAGAGGGAGAGATGTCCTGTTATAACTGCTACAGCAGAGAGAGAGAGGGAGAGATGTCCTGTTATAACTGCTACAGCAGAGAGAGAGAGGGAGAGATGGCCTGTTATAACTGCTACAGCAGAGAGAGAGAGGGAGATATGTCCTGTTATAACTGCTACAGCAGAGAGAGAGAGGGAGAGATGTCCTGTTATAACTGCTACAGCAGAGAGAGAGGGAGAGATGTCCTGTTATAACTGCTACAGCAGAGAGAGAGGGAGAGATGTCCTGTTATAACTGCTACAGCAGAGAGAGAGAGGGAGAGATGGCCTGTTATAACTGCTACAGCAGAGAGAGAGAGGGAGATATGTCCTGTTATAACTGCTACAGCAGAGAGAGAGAGGGAGAGATGGCCTGTTATAACTGCTACAGCAGAGAGGGAGAGATGGCCTGTTATAACTGCTACAGCAGAGAGGGAGAGATGGCCTGTTATAACTGCTACAGCAGAGAGAGAGAGGGAGAGATGGCCTGTTATAACTGCTACAGCAGAGAGAGAGAGGGAGAGATGGCCTGTTATAACTGCTACAGCAGAGAGGGAGAGATGTCCTGTTATAACTGCTACAGCAGAGAGGGAGAGATGGCCTGTTATAACTGCTACAGCAGAGAGAGAGAGGGAGAGATGGCCTGTTATAACTGCTACAGCAGAGAGGGAGAGATGGCCTGTTATAACTGCTACAGCAGAGAGAGAGAGAGAGAGATGCCCTGTTATAACTGCTACAGCAGAGAGAGAGAGGGAGAGATGTCCTGTTATAACTGCTACAGCAGAGAGAGAGAGAGGGAGAGATGTCCTGTTATAACTGCTACAGCAGAGAGAGAGAGAGAGGGAGAGATGTCCTGTTATAACTGCTACAGCAGAGAGAGAGAGGGAGAGATGTCCTGTTATAACTGCTACAGCAGAGAGAGAGAGGGAGAGATGGCCTGTTATAACTGCTACAGCAGAGAGAGAGAGGGAGAGATGGCCTGTTATAACTGCTACAGCAGAGAGAGAGAGGGAGAGATGGCCTGTTATAACTGCTACAGCAGAGAGGGAGAGATGTCCTGTTATAACTGCTACAGCAGAGAGGGAGAGATGGCCTGTTATAACTGCTACAGCAGAGAGAGAGAGGGAGAGATGGCCTGTTATAACTGCTACAGCAGAGAGGGAGAGATGGCCTGTTATAACTGCTACAGCAGAGAGAGAGAGGGAGAGATGCCCTGTTATAACTGCTACAGCAGAGAGAGAGAGGGAGAGATGTCCTGTTATAACTGCTACAGCAGAGAGAGAGAGAGGGAGAGATGTCCTGTTATAACTGCTACAGCAGAGAGAGAGAGAGAGGGAGAGATGTCCTGTTATAACTGCTACAGCAGAGAGAGAGAGGGAGAGATGTCCTGTTATAACTGCTACAGCAGAGAGAGAGAGGGAGAGATGGCCTGTTATAACTGCTACAGCAGAGAGAGAGAGGGAGAGATGCCCTGTGCCAAAACAACCGTTCACTACCAACGCAGTGGGAGACGCATGGTGCCAACTGTGGGGGAGGCAATTTTTTTTTTTTTTTTTATACATTAAAACATAAACAACACATGACACATTATTAGTCTGTCTGTGACCACATGTCTACAATGCCTCAATCCCCAAATAAAGGCCTGAAATGGGCTTCTCAATGTACTTCTAGATGTTTTAAGGTGTGTACCAGATGCTGTGGGTGAGGCCGATAGTGAGCTGGGTTGTGGCGATCAAGGCCAGCAGCCACCGAGCGGCAACGTCATGACAACAACAACAATGGCAGAAAGAAAGAGGAAACAAAAGAAGATAAGAACAGAGGAGCTAAACGTTCCAAAACATGGTGGTGAACACATGGTGAGGCTGCGTTCACCATCTGCTGCTTCATCACCTGTGGAGACGTTAAGGTGCGTTACCTCACACTCAGGACAGAGGCTGTTTGAAGGTACACAGCTCACCTGTGGAGGCATTATGGTCTGTTACTTCAGCCTCAGGACAGGGGTTGTTTGTAGGGATGATAACCGACCATTTCAACATTAACCAAATTAATACTATTAAACGGTAAAAAGAAAAATTGACCAATAAAAATGGAATCAACTGTAAAACAAGGAATACTGCAGAATTTGCCATAATTGGGCTGAAATTCAACAATTTAACAGGCTTCACACACAGAATCAAATCATTTAATTTGTAGTGGTAAAAATAAGTAGAATATAAATGATGGGTTTAGCAGGTGAAGGTGAGTGTGTAGAGTTGGGTCTTGAGGGCCTGTTTGAAAGATGCTGTTTGCTTGATGGATGTGGATGTAGAGAGTGTTCCAGAGGGAGGGTGCAGTGACTGAGAAGGCCCTGTCGGCCCAGGTCCAGGGGCTGGTGGTCCTGGGGATCTTCAAGCAGCTAGTGAGGATAAACAACAGACCCAGGACCTGTGGTGATAGAATCGCACCCGACCTCTAATTGAGCATAATAAATATGGACCCGGCCCCGTATGGGTCTCGGGTCCTATGGTCCAAGTAGACCCGTGAAGACCTCTACTGCAGAGGCCTGTCCAGACAGACAGAGAAACAGGCCCAGACAGACAGAGAGACAGACAGGCAGACAGACAGGCAGACAGACAGACAGGCAGGCAGACAGACAGGCAGACAGAAAGACAGGCAGACAGACAGGCAGACAGACAGACAGACAGACAGACAGACAGACAGACAGACAGACAGACAGGCAGACAGACATGCAGGCAGAAAGACAGACAGGCAGACAGACAGGCAGGCAGACAGGCAGGCAGACAGACAGGCAGACAGAGAGGGAGGCAGACAGAAAGACAGACAGGCAGACAGAGACATGCAGGCAGGCAGGCAGGCAGACAGAAAGACAGACAGGCAGACAGACATGCAGGCAGGCAGACAGACAGGCAGACAGGCAGACAGACATGCAGGCAGAAAGACAGGCATGCAGACAGACAGAGAAAGACAGGCAGACAGACAGACAGACAGACAGACAGACAGACAGGCAGGCAGGCAGACAGACAGACAGACAGACAGACAGACAGACAGACAGACAGACAGGCAGACAGACAGACCTCAGTATATTCACTGATCACTGACACACACTGCTGTGTTACATTATCACAGCTGGACTGAACAACTCAGTTTAAAATGCACAGTTTAAAAATGGCAGAACGAGAGAGAGAGACAGAGAGAGAGAGATCGAGCGAGAGAGAGTGTGTTGTCATTGTAACAAAAATGTCATTCCGTTAGTGTTGCAAAAGACTTATTTTCATATACAGTTTTACGTTCAATACTTTGACCAAATGTGATGAAACGTGGACTGGATTAGTTAAAGAAAGGAGAGGAGTCAGGAGTGGGACAGACAGAGTGTCCTTGTCTCTTAATATCTAAAGGCATGTTCCAAATCAGAAGGAAGCAAAGGACAGAGGATGGAGAAAGATCCCCGACTCCCTGCCAAGCCAGGATGCATCCGATACCGACTTGGCTCAACAGTCTGTAATAGCGCAGACTCAGTTGAAACTATGGGTGGGTTTAAAAGAAAAATGTATATACCGAAACGATATTGATTTGAAGGAACTGATATCGATTCATAAATGCCAATATCGATCTTACTTTTAATATAATGCCTTTTCCCGTAGATGCTTGCAGCTTTAACACCATTAGACTCACTCGCGTGGTTTGGTTCTTAGCGCAACGAGATCCAGTTGGCGACCCACCCCCCACATGACCCACCCCCCACGGGTCCACCAGTGAGGAGAGAGAGACACTGGGATAAGGTCAGGAGAGAGAGAGACACTGGGATAGAGTGAGGAGAGAGAGACACTGGGATAGAGTGAGGAGAGAGAGACACTGGGATAGAGTGAAGAGAGAGAGACACTGGGATAGAGTGAGGAGAGAGAGAGACACTGGGATGGAGTCAGGAGAGAGAGACACTGGGATAGAGTGAGGAGAGAGAGACACTGGGATAGAGTGAGGAGAGAGAGACACTGGGATAGAGTGAAGAGAGAGAGACACTGGGATAGAGTGAGGAGAGAGAGAGACACTGGGATAGAGTGAGGAGAGAGAGAGACACTGGGATAGAGTGAGGAGAGAGAGACACTGGGATAGAGTGAGGAGAGAGAGAGACACTGGGATAGAGTGAGGAGAGAGAGAGACACTGGGATAGAGTGAGGAGAGAGAGACACTGGGATAGAGTGAGGAGAGAGAGACACTGGGATAGAGTGAGGAGAGAGAGAGACACTGGGATAGAGTGAGGAGAGAGAGACACTGGGATAGAGTGAGGAGAGAGAGAGACACTGGGATAGAGTGAGGAGAGAGAGACACTGGGATAGAGTGAGGAGAGAGAGACACTGGGATAGAGTGAGGAGAGAGAGAGACACTGGGATAGAGTGAGGAGAGAGAGAGACACTGGGATAGAGTGAGGAGAGAGAGACACTGGGATAGAGTGAGGAGAGAGAGACACTGGGATAGAGTGAGGAGAGAGAGAGACACTGGGATAGAGTGAGGAGAGAGAGACACTGGGATAGAGTGAAGAGAGAGAGAGACACTGGGATAGAGTGAAGAGAGAGAGAGACACTGGGATAGAGTGAAGAGAGAGAGACACTGGGATAGAGTGAGGAGAGAGAGACACTGGGATAGAGTGAGGAGAGAGAGAGACACTGGGATAGAGTGAGGAGAGAGAGAGACACTGGGATAGAGTGAGGAGAGAGAGAGACACTGGGATAGAGTGAAGAGAGAGAGACACTGGGATAGAGTGAGGAGAGAGAGACACTGGGATAGAGTGAGGAGAGACAGACACTGGGATAGAGTGAGGAGAGAGAGAGACACTGGGATAGAGTGAGGAGAGAGAGAGACACTGGGATAGAGTGAGGAGAGAGAGACACTGGGATAGAGTGAGGAGAGAGAGACACTGGGATAGAGTGAGGAGAGAGAGACACTGGGATAGAGTGAGGAGAGAGAGAGACACTGGGATAGAGTGAGGAGAGAGAGACACTGGGATAGAGTGAGGAGAGAGAGACACTGGGATAGAGTGAGGAGAGAGAGACACTGGGATAGAGTGAGGAGAGAGAGAGACACTGGGATAGAGTGAAGAGAGAGAGAGACACTGGGATAGAGTGAAGAGAGAGAGAGACACTGGGATAGAGTGAGGAGAGAGAGAGACACTGGGATAGAGTGAGAGAGAGAGAGACACTGGGATAGAGTGAGGAGAGAGAGAGACACTGGGATAGAGTGAGGAGAGAGAGACACTGGGATAGAGTGAGGAGAGAGAGAGACACTGGGATAGAGTGAAGAGAGAGAGACACTGGGATAGAGTGAGGAGAGAGAGACACTGGGATAGAGTGAGGAGAGAGAGAGACACTGGGATAGAGTGAGGAGAGAGAGACACTGGGATAGAGTGAGGAGAGAGAGACACTGGGATAGAGTGAGGAGAGAGAGACACTGGGATAGAGTGAGGAGAGAGAGAGACACTGGGATAGAGTGAAGAGAGAGAGACACTGGGATAGAGTGAGGAGAGAGAGACACTGGGATAGAGTGAAGAGAGAGAGACACTGGGATAGAGTGAGGAGAGAGAGAGACACTGGGATAGAGTGAGGAGAGAGAGAGACACTGGGATAGAGTGAAGAGAGAGAGACACTGGGATAGAGTGAGGAGAGAGAGACACTGGGATAGAGTGAAGAGAGAGAGACACTGGGATAGAGTGAGGAGAGAGAGAGACACTGGGATAGAGTGAGGAGAGAGAGACACTGGGATAGAGTGAGGAGAGAGAGACACTGGGATAGAGTGAGGAGAGAGAGAGACACTGGGATAGAGTGAGGAGAGAGAGAGACACTGGGATAGAGTGAGGAGAGAGAGACACTGGGATAGAGTGAGGAGAGAGAGACACTGGGATAGAGTGAGGAGAGAGAGACACTGGGATAGAGTGAGGAGAGAGAGAGACACTGGGATAGAGTGAGGAGAGAGAGACACTGGGATAGAGTGAGGAGAGAGAGACACTGGGATAGAGTGAGGAGAGAGAGACACTGGGATAGAGTGAGGAGAGAGAGAGACACTGGGATAGAGTGAGGAGAGAGAGAGACACTGGGATAGAGTGAGGAGAGAGAGAGACACTGGGATAGAGTGAGGAGAGAGAGACACTGGGATAGAGTGAGGAGAGAGAGACACTGGGATAGAGTGAGGAGAGAGAGAGACACTGGGATAGAGTGAGGAGAGAGAGACACTGGGATAGAGTGAGGAGAGAGAGAGACACTGGGATAGAGTGAAGAGAGAGAGACACTGGGATAGAGTGAGGAGAGAGAGACACTGGGATAGAGTGAGGAGAGAGAGAGACACTGGGATAGAGTGAAGAGAGAGAGACACTGGGATAGAGTGAGGAGAGAGAGACACTGGGATAGAGTGAGGAGAGAGAGAGACACTGGGATAGAGTGAGGAGAGAGAGACACTGGGATAGAGTGAGGAGAGAGAGAGACACTGGGATAGAGTGAAGAGAGAGACACTGGGATAGAGTGAGGAGAGAGAGAGACACTGGGATGGAGTCAGGAGAGAGAGACACTGGGATAGAGTGAGGAGAGAGAGAGACACTGGGATAGAGTGAGGAGAGAGAGACACTGGGATAGAGTGAGGAGAGAGAGAGACACTGGGATAGAGTGAAGAGAGAGAGAGACACTGGGATAGAGTGAAGAGAGAGAGACACTGGGATAGAGTGAGGAGAGAGAGAGACACTGGGATAGAGTGAGGAGAGAGAGACACTGGGATAGAGTGAGGAGAGAGAGACACTGGGATAGAGTGAGGAGAGAGAGAGACACTGGGATAGAGTGAGGAGAGAGAGAGACACTGGGATAGAGTGAGGAGAGAGAGAGACACTGGGATAGAGTGAGGAGAGAGAGACACTGGGATAGAGTGAGGAGAGAGAGAGACACTGGGATGGAGTCGAGGAGAGAGAGACACTGGGATAGAGTGAGGAGAGAGAGACACTGGGATAGAGTGAGGAGAGAGAGAGACACTGGGATAGAGTGAGGAGAGAGAGACACTGGGATAGAGTGAGGAGAGAGAGAGACACTGGGATAGAGTGAGGAGAGAGAGACACTGGGATAGAGTGAGGAGAGAGAGAGACACTGGGATAGAGTGAGGAGAGAGAGACACTGGGATAGAGTGAGGAGAGAGAGAGACACTGGGATAGAGTGAGGAGAGAGAGACACTGGGATAGAGTGAGGAGAGAGAGAGACACTGGGATAGAGTGAGGAGAGAGAGACACTGGGATAGAGTGAGGAGAGACACTGGGATAGAGTGAGGGGAGAGAGAGAGACACTGGGATAGAGTGAGGAGAGAGAGACACTGGGATAGAGTGAGGAGAGAGAGAGACACTGGGATAGAGTGAGGAGAGAGAGAGACACTGGGATAGAGTGAGGAGAGAGAGAGACACTGGGATAGAGTGAGGAGAGAGAGACACTGGGATAGAGTGAGGAGAGAGAGAGACACTGGGATAGAGTGAGGAGAGAGAGAGACACTGGGATAGAGTGAGGAGAGAGAGAGACACTGGGATAGAGTGAGGAGAGAGAGAGACACTGGGATAGAGTGAGGAGAGAGAGACACTGGGATAGAGTGAGGAGAGAGAGACACTGGGATAGAGTGAAGAGAGAGAGAGACACTGGGATAGAGTGAGGAGAGAGAGACACTGGGATAGAGTGAGGAGAGAGAGACACTGGGATAGAGTGAGGAGAGAGAGAGACACTGGGATAGAGTGAGGAGAGAGAGAGACACTGGGATAGAGTGAGGAGAGAGAGAGACACTGGGATAGAGTGAAGAGAGAGAGACACTGGGATAGAGTGAGGAGAGAGAGACACTGGGATAGAGTGAAGAGAGAGAGACACTGGGATAGAGTGAGGAGAGAGAGAGACACTGGGATAGAGTGAGGAGAGAGAGAGACACTGGGATAGAGTGAAGAGAGAGAGGACACTGGGATAGAGTGAGGAGAGAGAGACACTGGGATAGAGTGAGGAGAGAGAGAGACACTGGGATAGAGTGAGGAGAGAGAGAGACACTGGGATAGAGTGAGGAGAGAGAGAGACACTGGGATAGAGTGAGGAGAGAGAGAGACACTGGGATAGAGTGAGGAGAGAGAGAGACACTGGGATAGAGTGAGGAGAGAGAGAGACACTGGGATAGAGTGAGGAGAGAGAGACACTGGGATAGAGTGAGGAGAGAGAGAGACACTGGGATAGAGTGAGGAGAGAGAGAGACACTGGGATAGAGTGAGGAGAGAGAGAGACACTGGGATAGAGTGAGGAGAGAGAGACACTGGGATAGAGTGAGGAGAGAGAGAGACACTGGGATAGAGTGAGGAGAGAGAGAGACACTGGGATAGAGTGAGGAGAGAGAGACACTGGGATAGAGTGAGGAGAGAGAGAGACACTGGGATAGAGTGAAGAGAGAGAGACACTGGGATAGAGTGAGGAGAGAGAGACACTGGGATAGAGTGAGGAGAGAGAGAGAAACTGGGATAGAGTGAGGAGAGAGAGACACTGGGATAGAGTGAGGAGAGAGAGACACTGGGATAGAGTGAGGAGAGAGAGACACTGGGATAGAGTGAGGAGAGAGAGAGACACTGGGATAGAGTGAAGAGAGAGAGACACTGGGATAGAGTGAGGAGAGAGAGACACTGGGATAGAGTGAAGAGAGAGAGACACTGGGATAGAGTGAGGAGAGAGAGAGACACTGGGATAGAGTGAGGAGAGAGAGAGACACTGGGATAGAGTGAGGAGAGAGAGACACTGGGATAGAGTGAGGAGAGAGAGACACTGGGATAGAGTGAGGAGAGAGAGACACTGGGATAGAGTGAGGAGAGAGAGAGACACTGGGATAGAGTGAGGAGAGAGAGACACTGGGATAGAGTGAGGAGAGAGAGACACTGGGATAGAGTGAGGAGAGAGAGACACTGGGATAGAGTGAGGAGAGAGAGAGACACTGGGATAGAGTGAGGAGAGAGACACTGGGATAGAGTGAGGAGAGAGAGAGACACTGGGATAGAGTGAGGAGAGAGAGGACACTGGGATAGAGTGAGGAGAGAGAGACACTGGGATAGAGTGAGGAGAGAGAGAGACACTGGGATAGAGTGAGGAGAGAGAGACACTGGGATAGAGTGAGGAGAGAGAGAGACACTGGGATAGAGTGAAGAGAGAGAGACACTGGGATAGAGTGAGGAGAGAGAGAGACACTGGGATAGAGTGAGGAGAGAGAGAGACACTGGATAGAGTGAGGAGGAGAGAGAGACACTGGGATAGAGTGAGGAGAGAGAGAGACACTGGGATAGAGTGAAGAGAGAGAGACACTGGGATAGAGTGAGGAGAGAGAGACACTGGGATAGAGTGAGGAGAGAGAGAGACACTGGGATAGAGTGAGGAGAGAGAGACACTGGGATAGAGTGAGGAGAGAGAGAGACACTGGGATGGAGTCAGGAGAGAGAGACACTGGGATAGAGTGAGGAGAGAGAGAGACACTGGGATAGAGTGAGGAGAGAGAGACACTGGGATAGAGTGAGGAGAGAGAGACACTGGGATAGAGTGAAGAGAGAGAGAGACACTGGGATAGAGTGAAGAGAGAGAGACACTGGGATAGAGTGAGGAGAGAGAGAGACACTGGGATAGAGTGAGGAGAGAGAGACACTGGGATAGAGTGAGGAGAGAGAGAGACACTGGGATAGAGTGAGGAGAGAGAGACACTGGGATAGAGTGAGGAGAGAGAGAGACACTGGGATAGAGTGAGGAGAGAGAGACACTGGGATAGAGTGAGGAGAGAGAGAGACACTGGGATAGAGTGAGGAGAGAGAGACACTGGGATAGAGTGAGGAGAGAGAGAGACACTGGGATGGAGTCAGGAGAGAGAGACACTGGGATAGAGTGAGGAGAGAGAGACACTGGGATAGAGTGAGGAGAGAGAGAGACACTGGGATAGAGTGAGGAGAGAGAGACACTGGGATAGAGTGAGGAGAGAGAGAGACACTGGGATAGAGTGAGGAGAGAGAGACACTGGGATAGAGTGAGGAGAGAGAGAGACACTGGGATAGAGTGAGGAGAGAGAGACACTGGGATAGAGTGAGGAGAGAGAGAGACACTGGGATAGAGTGAGGAGAGAGAGAGACACTGGGATAGAGTGAGGAGAGAGAGACACTGGGATAGAGTGAGGAGAGAGAGAGACACTGGGATAGAGTGAGGAGAGAGAGACACTGGGATAGAGTGAGGAGAGAGAGAGACACTGGGATAGAGTGAGGAGAGAGAGAGACACTGGGATAGAGTGAGGAGAGAGAGAGACACTGGGATAGAGTGAGGAGAGAGAGACACTGGGATAGAGTGAGGAGAGAGAGAGACACTGGGATAGAGTGAGGAGAGAGAGAGACACTGGGATAGAGTGAGGAGAGAGAGAGACACTGGGATAGAGTGAGGAGAGAGAGACACTGGGATAGAGTGAGGAGAGAGAGAGACACTGGGATAGAGTGAAGAGAGAGAGAGACACTGGGATAGAGTGAGGAGAGAGAGACACTGGGATAGAGTGAGGAGAGAGAGACACTGGGATAGAGTGAGGAGAGAGAGAGACACTGGGATAGAGTGAGGAGAGAGAGAGACACTGGGATAGAGTGAGGAGAGAGAGAGACACTGGGATAGAGTGAAGAGAGAGAGACACTGGGATAGAGTGAGGAGAGAGAGAGACACTGGGATAGAGTGAAGAGAGAGAGGACACTGGGATAGAGTGAGGAGAGAGAGAGACACTGGGATAGAGTGAGGAGAGAGAGAGACACTGGGATAGAGTGAGGAGAGAGAGAGACACTGGGATAGAGTGAGGAGAGAGAGACACTGGGATAGAGTGAGGAGAGAGAGAGACACTGGGATAGAGTGAGGAGAGAGAGAGACACTGGGATAGAGTGAGGAGAGAGAGAGACACTGGGATAGAGTGAGGAGAGAGAGAGACACTGGGATAGAGTGAGGAGAGAGAGAGACACTGGGATAGAGTGAGGAGAGAGAGAGACACTGGGATAGAGTGAGGAGAGAGAGACACTGGGATAGAGTGAGGAGAGAGAGAGACACTGGGATAGAGTGAGGAGAGAGAGAGACACTGGGATAGAGTGAGGAGAGAGAGAGACACTGGGATAGAGTGAGGAGAGAGAGACACTGGGATAGAGTGAGGAGAGAGAGAGACACTGGGATAGAGTGAGGAGAGAGAGAGACACTGGGATAGAGTGAGGAGAGAGAGACACTGGGATAGAGTGAGGAGAGAGAGAGACACTGGGATAGAGTGAGAGAGAGAGACACTGGGATAGAGTGAGGAGAGAGAGACACTGGGATAGAGTGAGGAGAGAGAGAGACACTGGGATAGAGTGAGGAGAGAGAGACACTGGGATAGAGTGAGGAGAGAGAGACACTGGGATAGAGTGAGGAGAGAGAGACACTGGGATAGAGTGAGGAGAGAGAGAGACACTGGGATAGAGTGAGAGAGAGAGAGACACTGGGATAGAGTGAGGAGAGAGAGACACTGGGATAGAGTGAAGGAGAGAGAGACACTGGGATAGAGTGAGGAGAGAGAGAGACACTGGGATAGAGTGAGGAGAGAGAGAGACACTGGGATAGAGTGAGGAGAGAGAGACACTGGGATAGAGTGAGGAGAGAGAGAGACACTGGGATAGAGTGAGGAGAGAGAGACACTGGGATAGAGTGAGGAGAGAGAGACCTGGGAAGAGGAGGAGAGAGAGACACTGGGATAGAGTGAGGAGAGAGAGAGACACTGGGATAGAGTGAGGAGAGAGAGACACTGGGATAGAGTGAGGAGAGAGAGAGACACTGGGATAGAGTGAGGAGAGAGAGAGACACTGGGATAGAGTGAGGAGAGAGACACTGGGATAGAGTGAGGAGAGAGAGAGACACTGGGATAGAGTGAGGAGAGAGAGACACTGGGATAGAGTGAGGAGAGAGAGGACACTGGGATAGAGTGAGGAGAGAGAGAGACACTGGGATAGAGTGAGGAGAGAGAGACACTGGGATAGAGTGAGGAGAGAGAGAGACACTGGGATAGAGTGAGAGAGAGAGAGACACTGGGATAGAGTGAGGAGAGAGAGACACTGGGATAGAGTGAGGAGAGAGAGAGACACTGGGATAGAGTGAGGAGAGAGAGAGACACTGGGATAGAGTGAGGAGAGAGAGAGGACACTGGGATAGAGTGAGAGAGAGAGAGACACTGGGATAGAGTGAGGAGAGAGAGACACTGGGATAGAGTGAGGAGAGAGAGAGACACTGGGATAGAGTGAGGAGAGAGAGACACTGGGATAGAGTGAGGAGAGAGAGAGACACTGGGATGGAGTCAGGAGAGAGAGACACTGGGATAGAGTGAGGAGAGAGAGAGACACTGGGATAGAGTGAGGAGAGAGAGACACTGGGATAGAGTGAGGAGAGAGAGAGACACTGGGATAGAGTGAAGAGAGAGAGAGACACTGGGATAGAGTGAAGAGAGAGAGACACTGGGATAGAGTGAGGAGAGAGAGAGACACTGGGATAGAGTGAGGAGAGAGAGACACTGGGATAGAGTGAGGAGAGAGAGAGACACTGGGATAGAGTGAGGAGAGAGAGACACTGGGATAGAGTGAGGAGAGAGAGAGACACTGGGATAGAGTGAGGAGAGAGAGACACTGGGATAGAGTGAGGAGAGAGAGAGACACTGGGATAGAGTGAGGAGAGAGAGACACTGGGATAGAGTGAGGAGAGAGAGAGACACTGGGATGGAGTCAGGAGAGAGAGACACTGGGATAGAGGTGAGGGAGAGAGAGACACTGGATAGAGTGAGGAGAGAGAGAGACACTGGGATAGAGTGAGGAGAGAGAGACACTGGGATAGAGTGAGGAGAGAGAGAGACACTGGGATAGAGTGAGGAGAGAGAGAGACACTGGGATAGAGTGAGGAGAGAGAGAGACACTGGGATAGAGTGAGGAGAGAGAGACACTGGGATAGAGTGAGGAGAGAGAGAGACACTGGGATAGAGTGAGGAGAGAGAGACACTGGGATAGAGTGAGGAGAGAGAGACACTGGGATAGAGTGAGGAGAGAGAGAGACACTGGGATAGAGTGAGGAGAGAGAGACACTGGGATAGAGTGAGGAGAGAGAGAGACACTGGGATAGAGTGAGGAGAGAGAGAGACACTGGGATAGAGTGAGGAGAGAGAGAGACACTGGGATAGAGTGAGGAGAGAGAGACACTGGGATAGAGTGAGGAGAGAGAGAGACACTGGGATAGAGTGAGGAGAGAGAGAGACACTGGGATAGAGTGAGGAGAGAGAGAGACACTGGGATAGAGTGAGAGAGAGAGAGACACTGGGATAGAGTGAGGAGAGAGAGACACTGGGATAGAGTGAGGAGAGAGAGAGACACTGGGATAGAGTGAAGAGAGAGAGAGACACTGGGATAGAGTGAGGAGAGAGAGACACTGGGATAGAGTGAGGAGAGAGAGACACTGGGATAGAGTGAGGAGAGAGAGAGACACTGGGATAGAGTGAGGAGAGAGAGAGACACTGGGATAGAGTGAGGAGAGAGAGAGACACTGGGATAGAGTGAAGAGAGAGAGACACTGGGATAGAGTGAGGAGAGAGAGACACTGGGATAGAGTGAAGAGAGAGAGACACTGGGATAGAGTGAGGAGAGAGAGAGACACTGGGATAGAGTGAGGAGAGAGAGAGACACTGGGATAGAGTGAAGAGAGAGAGACACTGGGATAGAGTGAGGAGAGAGAGACACTGGGATAGAGTGAGGAGAGAGAGAGACACTGGGATAGAGTGAGGAGAGAGAGAGACACTGGGATAGAGTGAGGAGAGAGAGAGACACTGGGATAGAGTGAGGAGAGAGAGAGACACTGGGATAGAGTGAGGAGAGAGAGACACTGGGATAGAGTGAGGAGAGAGAGACACTCGGGGTGGAGTCAGGAGAGAGAGACACTGGGATAGAGTGAGGAGAGAGAGACACTTGGGGGGGGGTGGGTGGAGGATAGTTGTAGTGAGAGAGTTGATGAGACACCTTGTTTGGCGAGCAGCAACATGTGAGGAAACACAGTAAGACGTCAGCGGCTTGGCAGCATGCAGTGTAAAGTCAGTGCTGCACAAACAGGCTAACAACACATTAAACTGCCCATTCCCCTGATGAAAGTCACCATGGCAACACACGAGCTGGAGCTTATCTCTGCTTCCTGTTCTGCACAAACATCTGCACCTCTGTCTTCAAGATGCTCTTCAGTTTGACCATGTGGAACAAAGATGTCCACTTCATTCAGCCACATGTCTGACTGTCCATTTTCAACACCCGTCCACACAATCACTGGCCAGAGTCGCCATGCATGAGAGAGAGGGTTTTCATAGTCCACTTCATTGGCTGATTCCAACTCTGCTCAGGTGTGCTTCTCCACGGAGGTGTCTTCCATCAGTAGCTAACAAATTGAGCTCTCCGTGGTGCTGAACCTGTGTTGACTCATGTGGGTGACTAATTAGCCATTTTTGCCCATTTAGTCGACCCTAACATAGACACAATTCAATTTTTTCCGTTTTAATTTTCATTTAGGGGTTAGGAGCGATGTTTGTTGTTCTTTTTTTGACCACTTGGCTCTCTCAGACAGCCTCTTCAACATGTTTCTCAAGGTGAAAACTAAGTTGTGAGGTGCAGTAAGGGTCTCAAAACACCCCAATCGAAAACTGAATCATTTCTCTAGGCCTATTTTACAATTATGAAATCATTTAGGTTACTACGATAATTAGATCTACTTCTTATTTTCATAATTAGGCCTATTTTTATTCATTTCAGCCAAATTATGGAAAACTGCAATATTCCATCTTTTACAGTTGATTAAAAATTGTATTACCAAATTCCATGATTCCGTCCATTTTGTGGAAATCATATGAATATATATATCCCAGTGTCTCTCGCTCCTGATATATAATTACCTCATTAAAAAATGTGGCTCTGTTCGGTTACCTGCAGGGGTGCTCTTTACAATTTCTCTTTAGCATTCATACTCAACTTCTCACTCTCATAATAGGATTCCTCGATTAAATGTTAGTGAATGAAAAGAGGGGATAACAGATAACAGATGTGGGGATTATATCACGACCAGGAAGCTACTGAGGTCCAACGTCACTTTAACTCGAGGCCTGTTTCTTTGAAAATGTTTCATCAGTGTTGCTGTATGCGTAGACGTACGGTATCATGTGCGAGCTTAGCCTGTATGCTAAACATGGCTGAAGCCTTCTGGATGCAGATGGGAGACATTTTTAATCCACTGTAGCTTTGAGTGCGTTCACAGCTCACAAAGTGCTACGGTTATACATGCACCCTGGTTATACATGCACCCTGGTTATACATGCACCCTGGTTATACATGCAGCCTGGTTATACATGCACCCTGGTTATACATGCAGCCTGGTTATACATGCACCCTGCGCAAGGTGGCACACAGCCGTGATGTAAGAGGATCAAAAACAAAGGCTTTGTAAGGACACTGTCTGCTCCAATCAGACGGCAGATGTGGATCTACATGATAGCGTAGGCACTGTGCACGCCACTAACCCGTTACTGTCCGTCAGCTACAGCAGCTGAGACTAACATGCATCATATGGACTTTTTCCACCGATAGCGATAACTAAGGATGGGCATTTTAACCAATTTAAATACTTGAGTGCTCTCCTTCTATTATGAACAAGTAATCGGGTACTCGCTGTGGGGGGGTTTGGGGGGCTTTGGGGGTCCGTGTGGAAACACACGCTTAACCCAAGTTTGGCTATGTTAAGCAGTTCATTTTGAATATCTATTACTATAGCCGTTTTCACACATGCTTACAGGAAAATTACCTGGGGGGGGGGGGCTTATTTTGGGGGTCGGCAAAACTCCGATGGTGAAATAAGTTTGCTTGTCACACAATAAATCACACTCGTTTGACTTAACGGCTTAGGGTAATGACAGAGCAGGAGTAATCTGTTCACTGTTCACACATAACGTTTGCATTTTTGCATGGAAAAAGCACTACCTGTTAGCACTTTTTGTGAGGAGAGGGACAATTAGGTGACGTTATCTCAGATCTCTGGTGGTTGGATGGCAGCATTGGTTAGTGCTTCGTCCGAGCAGACTTGTGAAACAAGCGAAGAAGGCTAATTTCCAATAGTCCTACATGTCCGGTATAATCCATTCTGCTTTATGATCACTGTTACAGTAACGTAAATCCACAGATTACAAGGTCCGGTGTTCTGCCAAAAAGTGAAAACTGACCAGTGAGCATAACGTTAGCTGCAGCTAAATAGTGATCGACATGAAGCAATAAAGTGATTCGTTCTCCACATTTCTTGTGGCTAACGTTATGGGACGACGACAGTGTAGTCAGTAAACTAGTGCCACTTTTTCAATGAGTTTTATCGGGGGGGTGTTATGGAGAAGCTGCGTCTGTCTCGTGTCGTTAACGGGAGCGCATCTCCACC